>NC_140952.1:52586066-52721066 GCF_014529385.1 Adiantum capillus-veneris | reverse complement strand
CTTCTGAATGGTCATAGATTTGAAGACTCTCTGCTCCCACTCCAAAGCTTCCTTCGTGGTTTCTTTGAGCTCGACCTCTATTGCTTTACGCAATTTTTCCTCCTCTTCTTGTGTTAGATCCTGTGGCTCTTGAGAGGATCCTGCTATGATTTCCTCTTGCATAGGCGTCTCCACAGGATCTGCCACATTTTCTAGGTCAATGCCCTCATTGGAGGCTGGCCCTAAGCTCTCTGCCTCTCCTCCTTGCTAGCCTTTTAACTCCTCAATTTGCCTGAGGAGTGTTTGGTTTTCCGCTTCACCTTCTCCGCCCATATTCACGAGGAGGTCATTAAGTTCGGCGTTTACTCTTTCCGCCTCCTCGAGCTTTATCTTCATGCTTTCCACTTCTTCTTGTAGGGCTTTTTGGCCCTCTTCCATTCTAGTTTGCATGACTATAGAACCTTCAGCCATCATCAATCTCTGCTTTTTCTCGAGATTCAGCTCTTTGTGAAGTTCCTGCATTTTCTCTTCATAGAGTTGGCTCTCAGACATGATTTGAGTCGAGCTCGTAGCTCTGACTCTAGCAGGTGATGCTCGCAGCCTCTGGATGGTTTGATCTTTGACTTTTAGTTGGTCCTTGAGCTCAAGGACTTCATCCAGGCTTGCTTCTTGATCTATCTCTGCTCTTTCCTTGGTGTTCCTCATGGCCTCAACTTCTTTCGACTCTTCTGCCAGCTGTAGTGTCAGATTATCTCTTTCTTTTTCGGCATCTCGCAATGACTTGCTGAGCTACTGACACTCTTCTTCAGCTGCTTGTATTCTTTTTGCTGCTTCCTAATTTGCTTCTTCCATTGCTTGGCAGTTTTGCATAGCCCTTGCCAAGCTGCCTGTAGGTCGGCTTCTCTCTCCTTTTGCCCTTGGCTTTGTGCCTGCAGAGAATGTACTTCCATTTGGATCTTTTCTTCAGTGGCTTTGAGAGTTGTCACTTCTTTCTCTGAAGCCATGGATTGTGCCCTCAAGCCGGCTAGCTTTGTCATCACCATGTCCCAATCATCACCCACGTCCCAATCATTGGAGGGTGGGTGCAGGTCTACTGTGTCTGTAGCAATTTCTTTGAGCTCCACTAGCTTGATGCCTTGCATTTGTTCTTTAGGCCCTGTCCTCGCCAAGTCGAATGCAACTGTGGCGGCTTCTTCCTTAGTATAGCCTGCAGCTAGCAGGTCCAAAAATGCATAGTAAGCATCATCTAATCCTTTTTGCTCAGTTTCAGGCTTGGCCTCTTCTTTTGGCTCAGGTTCTTGTATTTGCTCTTGATATTCTGCTTGCCTTTCTTCTTGTCTGTCCTCAGCCTTCTTATCTTCCTGTGGAGGGCTGCTAGGAGGTGGTGAGGGCGGTGGTGATGGCTGTGGACTGGGTTTAGGGCTATCTGGTAAAGAGGCAGGTTTGCCCTTTAAGTCCCTGTCTGCTTTTGTTTTTCTTTCTCTTTCTTGGCTCTCTTGTTCATCTAGAAATTTCTGCCTTATTTGCTGTACTTCCTCCTCTGTGAAAGGGACATGAGGAATGTTTTCTGCTGCAGCATCAAGAATCTCAAAATTCTTGATATAATCTTCAAATCGGTCCCTTTGCACTCTTCTAGACGATCCGGACATAGACTCTAGAGATGGCTTCCAGAGTTCGCTTAAATCACCCTTGAGGGCTCTCTCCGCTCGAAAACTCTCCATTAGCCTTTCGAGTCTTGACGCTTTCTGTGACCTTGTTTCTTTGGCCGGCACTTGAGCAAACTCCTTCTTCCCATCTTCTGCTCGGGCTACTCCTCTTGGACTGGCTCTAGCGGTCTTTTCAATCTTGTTGCCACCTTTGGTGCCCTTTGCGGCTCATCTTCCTTGTCTTCTTTTACTCTCAGCCAATCATTCTGAGATGGGGGGTCAGGACACCTTCCTTTTGCGTGTAGTGCCCATTAAACCACCTTGGTGATCAGTTCTCCTGGCACTATATAGGTTGGCTTCTTGTTGCCCATCTTCAACAGGCTGTCATGTATATATGCCGCATAGTTGATTATCTTTGGGGTGCCTTTTGTCATTGCCCAAGTAAACGTTGTGGCAATTGCACCTGGCGGCATCATGTACTTCTGTGGCCTCTTCGTGCACATGTGGCAGTACTGGTTGTATAACTGGCTCATGATTTCCACCTTTGGGTTGGCAATGTCTTCAAAGGTGTAATTTTCCTTTTTCTCTTTGTACACCTTGACCTCATCTCTTCTTTTTGTTACACTGTCCCCCTCATTGAAGAGGTCTAGTGCATGGGCTACAACCCACTCAGTGATTATTATCTCTGTTTCTGGTCTGCCTTGTAAATCTGTTACCTTGGCCACTCCATCCTCTTTGATGCTCGTTACAAACTCCCAGACTCTTTTGATGTCCATCCCTGCCGGTATTGCTTTGAAGTAGTTGTGGAGATCAATCTTCTCCAAGTAGCCGGCTATCTTGCTTCATACAAACTCATCGAGTTCTCTCGGCAACATTGGTAGCTCTATAACATTGCCTTCAATGTCTTTGAACACTTCCTGGTAGATCTTTAGGTCGTTGGACTCTAACCCTCTTGTATCCAGGTGCTGGTGGTCTTTAGTGTTCCTTCTGGAATGACAAAGGGTTCCACTTCGTCCAGATAATCCTTGATGGTCATTCTTTTCCTCTTTGTCGGTGACTTCGAGGCTGCCATAGATCCTGTTGCACTCAATAGTCCGAAGTGAGCGTTTTTTCCATATTAGCTGCGAAACTGAGTTTTACTTATCCAAATGACTTGAAAATTGAAAATAAATCTTAAAAGGAACTTGTGAAGCTGTGCATGTGCTCACAATGCAAATCTAGCCAAAAACTTCCATCTAGACATCCTACGCGTAGGATGTCTTTTTCATCAGAATTGGTTCATATTTGACATGCAGGTAGTGTAAGGCTCATGGAACATGGCTATATGCTTGGATTTGAATTTGGATATCAAAAAGTGGATTTTTGGGCTGATTCAGGCTTTAGGTCACAATTTGGGTAGAATGTCCATCATAGATAGCAATTGATGTCCAAATGGGTTGAAAATTGGTATATGGGCTTATTGCACCATGGTATTGGCTCCATGATGTCATTCTGTGCACAGAAGGCTAAATTTATGCTGGAGACATCCTACGCGTAGGATGTCTCCTACGCGTAGGATGTCTTTTTCATCAAAATGACATGAAACTTGTTCTGTGGGTTGTCCTTGGCCTATGGAACATGGCCATGTTCTTGGATTTGAATTTGGACAAGATTTGATGCTTGTAAGGCTCTGTGTGGTGTTTTTGGGCTCAAAAAGTGTATCTTGAAGGTGTTGGGGGTCAAAAGTGATTAGAATGGCTTCAAACTTGATATATGGGCTCTTGATGATGAGATGATTGGATCTGGAATGATAAAACATCCCTTGCATGTCAAAGAAGTCAAATAGACATCCTACGCGTAGGATGTCTATTTCATCATTTTTTCTCTATAACCACACAGATTGTTTGTTGATGTGTTGGTGAATGTGCTGTGCAAGTTTCATGGGATTTGGACAAGATTTGGTAGGTCCATGGCCCATTATTGCCTCTATGCCCTAACTTTGCGTTTTTCCATGCATATGAGGTTAAACTTGCTCCAAATGTGATGAAACTTGGTGTATAGCTTGTAAATGTCATTCAGAACATGTGCATGATGAAAAATGTTGGAGTTTGTGCCAAAAAGTTCCCTTGAGACATCCTACGCGTAGGATGTCTCCTGGTGATTTTTTCAGTGCTGGTGCTCCCAGTGCTTGCCCTTGGCCCCCCTAAGTCCCTTTTGAGCCTAATTTCAACAAAAAAGTCAAATGGATAGAGAATAACTCCCTGTGTGGACTTCAGAGCCTTGGAGCCATTTTCTAACTTTTGGATTGCTTTTCGGCGATGAAATTTCTTGATGTTGGTCTCCATAGCTTCCCGATCCCTTGGGAATCCTTGCCGTATGGTTTTTGTCGACTTTGGCTTCATCGGAGCTCCATTTGGCAATTTGTCACTCTAGAAGCACCTGTGGTTGCATTTACATACCTTTGATGATTTGTGGTGGTCTACCACCATAGGACTTGGTTGTTGATGGTCTAGGAAAGCCGCTCGTGAAGTTTGGTGGCAAACGGACTTGCGGTTTGGCCGCAAGTGCAATTTGACGCTTTGTCTGTCTGATGTCGTTTCTGAAGTTTAGTGCCGCTTCGAGTCACTTTTTGGTCATGCGGGTCATATAGACTTGTCGAGCATGTCGAGATGCCCCTACCCATGAATTTTGGTAGCATTTGGTTGCCGTTTCGCCGATTTCCCATTTGGTGGCCTCTTGCGGGTTTCTGGGAATTAGGGTTTTTCCCAATGTTTTCCTACTGCCTTTGGCTATCCAGGACTGGTCTCCTAGACTAGGGTAAGCTGCCGATGAAGTCTTGTTGCTTTCGGGTTAGCCGTTAGGCCGCCGTCTCTACCTATAGGTCTCTACCGCTAGCTTTGTGTGTGACCCTTACGCTAGTTTTCGCGACGTAATGACAAACATTCGCGAAAAGCTCAAGGTGGTGAGCCTACCTCTCATGTCTGGAGCTCGTCGGGTAGTAGTGCGCATCGTAGAAGCTGTTGGAAGGTCGATCCGCTCTAGGTGGCAGAAGCTCTCTCCACAAAGTCAATAGTGAGAATGAGCTAAAAATGAGGTGAAACTTTCTTATAATGGAGGTCCCCGAACCACTTTTCATGAAATTTGACATGTGCTCCTATCTTCTTGCGAGATGCGGTTTAGGCTCAAAAATTTCCTGATTTGGACTCCATTTGCTCTGTTTACCAGAAATTTGGCATTTCGGTCAAAACCTGGCCAAAACACGTTTTCCGCTCCAATCTCATAATTGCACCCCCACTGTACCATAGGTTGTTCTATAGTCACTAATCATTCCCATATTTTTTGTTTTTCATTACGACTGTTTTTCACCTGCTTTTTGTATTTTTGAAGTTTTTCTGCCGAAAATTAGCAAAATTAAAAGGAAAATAGCAAATCAAACCCAGAAAATCCCCAGAAATCATAATAAATCACAAACATCACCGCCAATCATTATATACATTCATGCAATTTTTATGGCCGGATTTCTCCGTTTTACCAATATTTTGCTTGAAAAATGGCTATTTCTACTTATATACACACACCTAGGGGCTTGATTTGGCGTTTGGACCCATATACCTGTAGCTTCATGTTGTATAAGGGCATATGTACTTGGGTTACTCTAGAAAATTTCGCAATCAAAGAACAACCCTTAAAATAGTCAAAAATCATGCCCTTTTTTGCTGTTTCCGTCATTGGTTCCGCATTTGAGAGTGGCCGTCGAGGTTTCCTGCTTTCTTTGCAAGTAATAGCTGTAACTCTATTGCACTCTGTTTGATTTTCTTTTGTGCAAACGGAAATTGCTTTGTCGACACTGTTGATAGAGTCGTAGCTGTTTCTAAGGACAGAAGTGGCTGGGCCGTAATGGTTATGGACCGTATTGCCTTTGCTTTCCATTGGTATTTTGTTGCTGCCAGTTTTTGTAAATGGTTTGTCACTTTCTTGTTGGCCACTGGTTTGTTGTTTATTGGCATCCACATAAGTCGGTTTTCCTTTTTGAAATGCAGTTGTCTGCCTTCCTTTGTTGCTTGTACTGATGGGAATTCCTTTTGCTTTTTCTTTGGTATCCAAATGTGAGTGACATTTGGGTTATGGCTAAGAATTTTCTTTGGGATCCATATCTGTTTTGTGCCCTTGGTTTGTGGTTGAACCATCTGCTTTGTTGGAATTTTGTTGTTGCATTGTTGTTTTTCCGCCATGGCATTTCTGTCCTTCCGCATCCATACTTGTTTTCCTTGTGTTGGTAACCTACATCTTTGAATTGCGGCCGGTGACTTCATATGTCTGTAATTAGCATGTTTGGCTGTTACCTGATTGTTGGTCTCGGGTATCATGTTGTTCTTTGATGGCATTTGTGCTTTTGGCTTTGTTTCCAGTGATGGCATGGCTTGCAATTGATCATGCTCGTATTGCTGAGAAAAAGCTATCACCAGTTGTTCATGTTCATGCTGAATTTTGACTATCTTTGCTTTCCAATCTATCTGCACATTGTACGCTTTTTGCCAAGGTTGCCCCAGCATCATTGGGTGTTGTGTGCTTTCATCTGTCACCACATAGAATTTGTGTGGGTAAATATATTGATGTATATGTACATGCAATATAGTCCATCCCAATGTTTTCAACGGGTGTGATGTGCTACTTTCCAGCACTTGAGGAGTAGGATGAAGTTGACCTGTGACTTTGAGCTGTTGGTATAATTCGTAAGAGATCCAATTTGCTTGAGCTCCCAAATCAAGCAATGCTGTTGATTCAACTTGATTGCTGCCCACTTTGACCGCAATTATTGGCTCCACTGTTTCCTCCTCCAACTTCGTCAGTCGAATGGTATTGATTCGCAATGGTGGTCCACTTTGTTGTTGTTGTCGCAGAAGCCGTCTTTTTGCAATGCGTTCTTGTGCTTCGGCTTGAGCTTCTTCTCGTACTCTCTGTTTTTCCTTCATTCTTTGTTTTCCTTGATGAATTTGTTGGAGCATCTCCTGTGTGAGTGGTAGATGATACCTCCTCAATCGACATCCACTAATCCAGTTTGGCATTTCTTCACCTGCTAATGTAGCAAGCTTGACAGATCCACTTTGTGATAGATCACTAATCACAAATGGTCCCATCCCTCACTTTTTGAGTTTCTTGGCATGTTGCTTCAAGGTATAAACAAGTACGTAATCACCTGTTTTGAACTCTTTGGTACGCACATGTTTGTCAAAAAATTATTTTTGTCTTCTCTTTTTAGCATAGATTGAAGCGACAGCTCGTAAGCGGAGTTCATCTAGCTTTTCAAGATCATCAATTCTTAAAGAGAGCTCATGCCCTGTCCATTCCAAGCTTTTTGCTACTCGTAGAGTTGGAATTAAAAACTCTATGGGTAGTATAGCATTTAGGCCAAACACCATGTTGTATAGTGTTGTTCCGATTGATGTTTTGTAAGATACCTTGTATGCCCATAGTGTTGAGTGTAGCTGCTGATCCCAATCTGCCCTTGATTCTGACACTATTTTAGTGAGAATCGTGCATAGTGTTTTATTAGTGGCCTCAGCTTGCCCATTGGCCTGTGGATGGTATGGTGCGGATTTCCTATGTATGACCATGAATTCCTCTAGCATATATTCAATGACTTCATTGAGAAAATGTCTTCCACGGTCACTGACAATTTCTATTGGTAACCCGTAACGTACAAAAACATTCTCATACAAAAATTGTGCCGTGGTGCGTGCATCGAATTTTTGTTTTGCTTTGGCTTCGACCCATTTTGTGAGATAGTCCGTAGCCACAATGATATATTGGGTATGGGTGCGATATGCAGGGGGTGATATAGGTCCCACAAAATCAATGCCCCATTTTGCAAATGCTCTTGCTCCCATCATTGGCCGTAATGGCATCTCATCTCTTTTTATTGGCACCTTGGTGCGTTGACATGCGTCACAATGCTTTACAAACTCTTCAGCATCCATGTGTAATGTAGGCTGAAGTCGCGGAGCGGAGCGTGGGTCGACTCTCTCTCTCACACACACACACACAGTGAGCTTACACAGTACACAGTACGCAGAGATCTGTTAGAAGGGTTATCTCCCAATTCCTTAGTATTCACAAAGAATAAGTTAGTATATACAAAGAGTCAGAGGTAAGTGAGTTAGGCGGGCGGCCGGCCATATCCGCATAAGAGGCCACTTGGGCTTTAATCCCAACAACCTCCCACTTAAAGTCCAATGTGGCACTTTAAGTAACTGTAAATCTATGAACATAAATGTACAAAGATTTACATGGCTGCCATCTATCCAATGCCCAATAACTCACGACAATGCACAAAGCCCTCTCCTGGAAGTCCCTTTGTGAGTAGATCAGCAGGATTGTCCTTGGTGTGGATCTTCAGCAGCTGTATCTGCTTGTCTTCAAGTACTTCCCTAATGAAGTGATATTTGACATCAATATGCTTAGTCTTCGAATGGAACACTGGATTCTTTGCCAATTGTATAGCACTTTGACTATCACAATATAACTCTGGCATATCTGCATTGATTCCCAAGTCTGCAACCAATCTACCAAGCCAAATAGCTTCTTTGCATGCCTCATTTGCTGCAACATACTCAGCTTCTGTAGTAGACTACGTAACACAATCTTGTAATCGAGATCGCCATGATATGGCACCTCCAGCCAATGTAAAGACATAGCCTGATGTAGATCTCCTCTTATCCAAGTCTCCTGCATAATCTGAGTCAGTGTATCCTCTGACACTCAAATCCTGACTACCATAGCATATGCGCATACTCTTTGTATGTTTTAAGTATCTCATGATACCTTTCACTGCCTCCCAATGTTTCTTGCCGGGATTTGACATATATCTGCTAACCACTCCCACTGCAAATGCAATATCCGGACGTGTAGCAATCATTGCATACATCAAACTACCCACTGCAGACGCATATGGAATCTTATCCATTTCAGCCTTTTCTTCCTCAGACACAGGACAATCTTGTTTGCTAAGTTTCACATATGGTGGCAATGGAACACTCAATGCCTTTCCCTTCTCCATATTGAAACGTTGCAAAACCTTGTCAATATACTCTGTTTGAGATAACCAAATCAACTTCTTTGATCTGTCTCTCTCAATGCGCATACCAAGTATATGACTTGCCTCACCCATGTCTTTCATGTCAAACGATTTTGCCATCTTTGACTTCAAAGCTGAAATTTCTTCCAAGTGTTTGCCGGCAATCAACATGTCATCCACATACAAAATAAGGATCAGCCAACTGCCATCCTTAGCCTTCTTTGTATATAGACAGTGATCGAACTCACTACGTTTGTAGCCTTGAGAAAGCATAAACTGGTGAAACTTATGGTACCATGCCCTCGGTGATTGTTTTAAGCCATAAAGACTCTTTAACAACTGGCATACCAAATGTTCCATGCCTTTCTCAACAAACCCTTCTGGCTGCTGCATGTAAATTTCCACATCTAAATCACCATGCAAGAACGCTGTCTTGACATCCATTTGGTGCAACACCAAATCCAATATAGCAACCAATGCAAGAAAGCATCTCAATGTAGTCATCTTGACCACTGGAGAGAAGACTTCATCAAAGTCAATGCCTTGTTCTTGCTTAAAGCCCTTGGCAACAAGCCTTGCTTTGTACTTTGGCTGACTATCATGAGCGGTGATCTTATACCTGTAAACCCATTTACAAGGTAGAGCCTTTTTGCCCTGTGGTAATTTAACCAACTTCCATGTCTGGTTTTTATGCAGAGCTGTCATCTCTGACTGCATGGCCAACTGCCATTTTTTCGAGTCAACCACTTGTAATGCTTCCTTGTAACAAGATGGTTCTCCGCAATCTGTGAGCATGACATAATTTAGAGATGGCACATAACGATCAGGTGGTTTGGAGACACGCTCAGAACGTCTCACCACAACTGATTCTGCCTCTCTAGCCACTATAGGCTGTTCCTGAGCCTGACCATGCTGTCTTGATGTGCTAGCACTAGGTCCATCTTCCCTGAAGACAACTCTTCTGATCTCCTCTGTCTTTTCTGGCTTAGCGTGAAACTTGGCTTCATTGAAATGCACATCATTGCTACGAATAAGCTTTCTGGACTCAGGATCCCAAAGCCGGTAACCCATCTCGCCCGATTCTCCGTAGCCAAGAAATATACACTTCTTGCTCTTTGGTTCTAACTTATTTCTGAACTCCTTAGGAATATGGCTATAAGCTTCACAACCAAAGACTCTGAGATGCTTATACGAAGGTGCCTTTCCTGTCCATAGCATCTCGGCCACTGCACTCTTATCCAGAACCCTACTAGGAGACCTGTTGATCAAATGGACTGCTGTAGCTACTGCTTCCGCCCAAAATCCATCAGGCAACTCAGCATTTGACAACATGCTTCTGACCTTCTCTTGTATGGTCCTATTCATACGTTCTGCAACCCCATTTTGTGAAGGATTATATGGTGCAGTAAGTTCCCGCTTAATCCCTTTTGTTTCACAAAAGTCTTGAAAAGCTTTGGAAACGTACTCTCCACCATTGTCAGTTCTCAAGCACTTCAGCTTCTGACCACTCTGATTCTCCACCAGCTGCAAGAATGTCTTAAAGACCTTGAGCACCTCATCCTTGTGCTTCAAGAAGTAAACCCATACTTTGCGAGAATAGTCATCTATGAATGTACAAAAGTACGCTGCTCCCCCTAGTGACAAACTAGGCATTGGTCCGCATAGATCACTGTGTACAAGAGCTAACCGTTCGTCCCTACGATTCCTCTTTGATCTGTGCGGTTCCTGTGTTTGCTTACCATAAACACAATGCTCACAAAACTCGAAATCTTGAAATGAAAATCCAAGCAAATAACCATAATGAGAAAGTATTTCCATTCCTCTTTTTGACATATGTCCCAACCTACGATGCCACAGTGACACACTTGGCTGCTCAATCACATTAATTACATGGTTTTTAACCTCTGAAACATGTAAAGTGTACAGAGTTCCTGACTTGCTGCCATGTGCTACAGTCATCGAACCTTTGGAGATCTTCCAAGCGCTGTTCCCAAAAACTGTCACATAACCCGCATCATCCAACTTCCCTGTACTAATCAAGCTCTTTCGGATTGCTGGAACATGTCTGACATTCTTGAGCCATAAAGAAGAGCCATTCTGAAACTTCAACTGCACATCTCCCACTCCAAGTATGTCACAAACCTGCTCATTGCCAAGTCTGACATAGTCTTTAGTAGCCACATATGATGTAAACCACTCTTTGTGCGGAGAAACATGTAAAGATGCCCCTGAGTCGATAATCCAATCACTCATAGCATGTCCATCCTCTGCAGTCAAGAAAACAGAATCAAGATTGCTTGTAAGGAAGATGTCACCAGTTGCTATACCAGAATCACTGTCTGAACCAGATCCTGTGACATTCACCTCTTCAATCTTCACTGAACTCTTCTTTTCATCTTGCTCAGAACTCTTTGTTTTGCCTTTTTCTTGTTTCAACTTCGTACAGTCTCGCTTCATGTGACCCTTCTTGCCACAATGGTAGCATTCTATGTCATCCTTTGACTTCGAATCACGAGACTTACTTCGGTTTTGTGCCTTCTTACCCTTCTTCTCTTTAAACTGTTGTCTCCCTCGAACGACCAAAGCACTATTGCCTTTGCCTTTGTCAATGTTCTTCCTGTTCACTTCCTCTGTGAGCAAGCTGCCTTCTACATTGGCACTTGTAAGACCTTCTGGCGCGACAGAATTACTTAACGCTGTACGAAAAGTATCCCAACTGTCTGGCAAAGTGATTAAGAGAAACATAGCCTTCACTGAATCTGGAAAGACTATCTCTTGTGCTGTTAACTGGCTGAAAATTGTGTGAAATTCATTCAGATGATTTGACATGGCTGTCCCTTCCTTCATCTTCAAATCCACCAATTTCTTGAGCCAGTAAATCTGAGAAGCAGCACTTTGTTTCTCGTACATATCACATAGCTTTTGCCATACGCCATACGCTGTAGTCTCTTCTGCTACGTTGAAGTAAACATTTTCTGCCAGTGTCAGCATGATTGTGGAACAAGCTAACTCGTCAAGCTCTTCCCACTCATCTTGAGCCATAAATTCTGGTCTCTCCCCTTTGAGCTTCAGTGGCTTCACTTGTTTTTTCTGCACCAAAACCTGCCAAATCTGCTTCTTCCAGAATGGAAAGTTTGTGCCATCCAGCTTCTTTATGTTGTAAAGAGTCTCACTTTGAGAAGATGCCATATCTGCCAAACTGTTTACTCCTGAGAAAAATCCGGCAGAGTTTCCCCTGTAAACTGGCCTCTGTACACAGTAAACAAGCTATAATCAACAAGCTGAACACCTCTCCTCAGGAACTGTCAGTATTTTGAAAATTTTTGACAGAGTCTCCCCTGTAAACTGAGCTCTAGGAACCAAAAGATAGCTCAAGAAACAATCATAAATAGCTGACCAATGACAAATCTAAAAAATCCCTGTAATATGCTGTCCTGTAAGCATACACTGTCTCCTCTCTGGGCGATGACAGAACCTGTATCTGTCTCAAGACTGAACCCTGAACAATGCCTCAACGGCCTGACGCATAAGATGCAATCCAGTGTCTACACAAAGTCATACATCCTAAGGGATAAAAGTCGCCGAAGAGGATGTGTGTAGAGGGGAACTCCAGCAACCTAATCCACCTCACACTGGGTAACCCAGCCCCCAGTGCTTGGCTTCAAAAAACCTCACACACGACCCTCTCAGATGGCTCAGCAAACTGCCCAGAACTAGCATACATCCTATAATAGACCAATCACTGTCCTATGACCGCTGCGGCGGTCTGTCTGCTAGCGTGACTCACAACTAGCAGACCCACAATCACAGTACATCAATCTGCAATACATGCCAGTGGTGTCAAGCCGTCGTATGGCCACACCTCCCCTGGAACCTGGCAAGCACAAGAAGTAGCAATGCAGACTGCAATATATATATCTGATGATATATATGTGTACCTGGTCTATAGATGATGCTCTGAAGACGAATAAGTGATGTATGTCGATGTAGATATTGATGTCGACCACCTCCTGCTTGCCAATCTACACAAGACGGATTTCTTTGCGGCTGAAATCTATCTTCTGCTGTAGTGCTCAGAACGAAATTCTGAGGGCATAAACGGCTTCGAAAGGGGGGTAAAACCCCAGGTCGCCTGATGAAAACGCTCCCTGAACGCCGAGTGTGAATTTTCGAACTCCGGATCCAGAATCTGCCGGAAAAGTGCGCGCGCGCGCGATTGCGCAAATCCGCACTGAACCAAGGCTCTGATACCAATTGAAGTCGCGGAGCGGAGCGTGGGTCGACTCTCTCTCTCACACACACACACAGTGAGCTTACACAGTACACAGTACGCAGAGATCTGTTAGAAGGGTTATCTCCCAATTCCTTAGTATTCACAAAGAATAAGTTAGTATATACAAAGAGTCAGAGGTAAGTGAGTTAGGCGGGCGGCCGGCCATATCCGCATAAGAGGCCACTTGGGCTTTAATCCCAACATAGGCCACCAAATTCTTGCGGTCAAGACAATTTTTGTCGTCTTATCGCCCGAAAAATGGCCTCCACTTATTCCGCTATGTGCATGTTCTAGAATCAGAAGGTATTCGCTTTCACTTGCACAGATTCTAAGTTGATTGTCCTTACCTCGCTTATAGAGTTGGTTCCCAATTAACTGAAAGTCACGAGCTTCCAGCTCTATAGCTTTTTTCCGTGCTCTTGTGATGTTCTCATGGAACGTCCTGGTGGTCAAGAAGTCAATGATATATTGAATCCATGCAGTTGCTATGTTTACCTGAAACCAAGTTGCGTGATCCACTAGTCGTTTGGCACTACATATAGTACAATTGGTAACATAAGAATGTGTGTCCACATACATAGTTGGCCAATAAACCCTTAACTGTTTCAGTCTCTGGTGTGTCTTCACTGTTGAACAATGAAATGCACAACCCTGGACATGTGCCTCTTCAAGGTAGCACTCGAACTCTTCCGGATTTATACATAATCGTAGGATTAGGTCCGATCCAAGATGATACAGCCTTCCTGTAATCAACTGGAAGTTTTTTGTTTGTCGAATTGTTTGATGTTTGTATCTGCATTCTGTATTATCAAACCCGCTTCCAAAGGAAAGAACGCTAACAATTTTTTGAGACCATTTGGGTACCATTTCAATGTTGAACAGATAAGCATCTGGTATTTCATCATCGACTCCTTCAGGAGCTTCCCCATTGTGTATCCTTGAAAGATGATCCGCTTGTAGATGGGTTTTACCCTTTTTGACCACCACTGTGAAGTCAAATTCTAGCAATATAATAAACCAGCGTACAATTCTCCCCGTATTGCATGGTTTATTTACCAGATACAAAAGAGCTTGATGATCTGTGAAGAACACAAATTTATTTGCAAGCAAATAATGCCGAAATTTCTTTACCGCATAAATCATTCCTAACCCTTCCCGCTCGGTGGTTGTGTAGTTCTTTTCCTCACTGTTTAACTGTCGAATCGCATAGCAAACCGGGAAATCCATTGTTCCGTCTCCAGGTTGAGCTAGAATACTTCCAATGGCATATGCTGAAGCATCAATGTGCACATGGAATATCTTTTCCCAATCTGATGCCTTTAGTACAGGTTCTGATATAAGGTTTTCCTTCAGCTTTTGGAATGAAGTTTCACACTCCTCGGTCCACTCGAAATTGACTAGCAAACGATACAGAGGTTGTGCGATAACCGCATACATGTATATGAATCTCCGATAATATCCATAGTGTCCCATGAAGGATTGTACTTGTTTCGCATTAGTAGGCCTGGGTAGGTCTACAATGACTTTGACTTTGTCTAGGTCAGTGGTTATGCCATTTCTTCAGACAATGTGTCCTAAGATTCGGCCTTGCTTAACCATAAATACACACTTTTCCGGGTTAAGACATATTCGATATGTCCTGCACTTTTCAAAGACCTTTTGCAAATGGTCAATATGTTCCTCTCCTAGAAGAGAGTGTACACACAGGTCATCCATGTAAATTTCTAAGAATATTCTTAGGTATTCCTTGGATGCGTGAATCATTAACCTTTGGAAGGTGGCTAGTGCATTAGTTAAGCCAAATGGCATAACTCGATACGCATAAATCTCCCATTATGTGGCAAACACTGTTTTTTGTTGATCCTCCCTTGCTATTGCCAGTTGGTTGTATCCTGAAAACCCATCCAGAAAGGAATAAGCCCGTTTCCCGGCCACTCGCTCAAGTACATGTTCTGTAATTGGCAAGGGATGATTATCCCTTATGGTTGCTGCATTCACCTTCTTGAGGTTTACACACACTCACAGTTTTCCATTCTTTTTGGGAACTACCACAATGGGTGACACCCAATCTGTATGTTCTATTTCATAGATGATTCATCTTCCATCAGTTTATCAATCTCTTCTTTGATTCGTTTAGCAAATGTGTCATTATATGTATAAGGACGTTGTTTGCTAGGTTTAGCATCCAATTTCAAAGGAATTGTATGTTGGCAAATCAATGGATCAACTCCTTTGAGGTCTTTATAGGACCAAGCGAGCACATCTTTATACTTCTTGAGAATTTGTACTAGCTGTTCTTCCTCCTCAGGCTCTAAATCGTTAGCTATATAGATCGGCTGAGGCTTTTCACATGGTTCTGCGAGGTCTATCTTTTTTGTATTTTCAGGCCCATCGTAAGAGTCTTGGTTGGTTCTTTCCCTGACTGGTGGTGTCATGATGATTTTTCTGTCCTGGATAGTAAATTTTTGATAGTGTGATGGTACGTTCATGTTCCCCTTTTTTGAATCCCCTTTACCATCACTATCTTCTTCAGTAGTCCATATCTCTCTCATAGACCGTTTCAGTTCTTGGTATTTCTGTTTACGCTCCAGTTTGGTACACTCCTGGTCTTTGGTTGTTTCTTTTTTTGAATTTTGAGATTTTTGTGATTTTGTTTCAGTTTTAGCTTTTTGTACCTGTTTTATTTCCTCTTGCATTCTTTCTTTTCGATTTTTTGAGAATCTTCCTGATATTTGATCTTTTACACAATCCTCTGCTTTTACAAGCATCAAATAGTGAGTTTTACCTTTTATCATGGGCATCAAGTTCTCTCTCGCTTTGTTTCCTGATCGTTTCCTCCTATAGCGTTCTTGGCATCTAGGGTGTTGATTAGCAAAATCATAAAACTTGATATTCTCGGTTTCATTTCCACGCTCACTTGAGGTGTCTGAACACTCATTATCTGCATCATCATTTACTTCCAAATGTTTAGAGGAGTTGTAAAACTCTTCTTGTTTTGGTGGTTCTACCGTCTCTTTTTCTGGTATAACGCTTACCATGTAATAGGGTAACACATCATAGCCATCCTTATCACAAAATTTTGTTGTTGGACTGTCGGTAATGGTACAGACATCCAATGTTGCTAGTATGTGTTCCCATTCTAGAGGTTCCAAGGCATCTTCAGGGAAAGGTCCAGGAATATACTCCTTGTCCTCAATTGCTCTTTCTAAGACGCATTCCTCTCTTCTTAAGCTTCCACAATGTGAAGCTCCGCACATCCATAGCTCTTTTGGTTTCCCTAACCATGCTGGTAGTTCTGATCGTGCTACTGTAGCCAAATCAAACTCTTCCACCGGTGTTTGGTTCACATCTTTGTAACTATGGTCTTTCAGGTGTATTTTAGTTGTTGTCTTGTCATGTTTGAGGTATATGTGGTCATAACCCCAATCTTGGACCATCTTCAATTTTCGCATGAATGGTCGTCCCAAGATGATCTCATAATTGTTCTTTTTGTCGAAATCGACTATTGCAAATGTATGCTCATACTCAATTCCACACGAAGTGACAATCACTTTTTCTAAGAGTCCTAATGGCTTCTCCATGAATCCAACTGCAAATTGCAGTTTCATTCTAGTTGCAAATTTCAATTTCATTCTGGTAGCCCTCAAAGCTGGTTTTTCCATTTTTTCCAAATTTCTTTGGTGGCGATAGGAGCCCCCGCTCCACTGTCAAGAATAGATTTGGAAACTACTCCTTGGAATTCTACTGGTAGCGTGGTGTTTCCATCTTCTCCCTCCCAATATTCTCCAACCTTATTCAATGGTACTGGCCTAGTGTTTAGTTGAATCCTATCCAACTCTCTGATCCCTTCTTGTAGCGTCAAGGTGGGGTCTTTCACTCCAAATTTTTCTAGGCATTTTCCTACTGTGGTCCACATGGTTGGCCTTAACCTTAGGAGTTCTACTAACGTGATTGTGCATGCCACCAGGGTGGATAACAACTGAATCAATCCTTGCGAATCCATCACCTTGTTAGAAGAAAGTCTTTGAGATGGGATTGCTCTCACTTCCGACTTAGCTTCATACTCTCCTAGGTAAGAGGGTAAAGTTCTCAACGAGTCTGGTTGGTTGTGCCCCGAATTAATTGATCCTTGGTCTCCCCCTTGTGAATGTATCTCAAAGTTCATTTGCGACCTTGCCTCAAATTCTTCAATAGGAGGTAAGGTTACATTCTTTTCTTTTCTCGTGCTATTCATGTGGTTACTCATCCTATTAGCCTCGTTGGCCTCACAAATTTGCTTCCACAGATTAGACTGTTACAATCCTTACCCATTTCTGCCAATATTTTAGGCTGGAACCCATCACTTGTCCCATCTGTGGTATTTGACACTATGATAGGCTCTCCTCTGGACTCATAGACATTAGTGAGTCTTTCCTTCATTTCTACATGATTCTCTAAAGTTGGTTGGATAGGGGTTGGAGCTGGTGTCTCATGCCAATTTGCAGGTTTACCCAGTGGGTCTTCCATCAATGATTGAGCCGTCTGGATCATCTTTTTACACATATCCAACCTCTGTTTTTCTATTTCTTCATATGGATAAGTCATCCACCTTTGCTCTTGGGTTTGGTTCTTTTTAAGTCGAGCTTCATAAGCTTTTAGAAGCGCATCCAACTGCTCATTTACCTTGTCTGCCAGTACAGATCCTCTTGATCCTGCACTTTTGGACTCTGCTATTTCCTTGGGTACTATGGTTGTTGTGGTGTGTGAGCTTAAGCTAGCTAGATCCTCTAACCATTCCAATCTATCCTTTGTATGTTTCAATTCCTCGGATAGGGCTGTTTGCTCTCGTTCTTTCCTGGCTTTCCTACGCGCCTTTCTAGATTTCCAAGTGCTTCTCTGATTTTTCGTTTCTAAACTTTGGGCATCGGTTTTTGGTTCTTCAACTATGGGTTCATTCGTCCTTCTTTGAGCTTGGGCTCGTGTTGAAGGAGTACGAGCGGAAGTGTGACGCGAGAGAGAGTGCGAGAAGAAGAGCACGAAGATATGGTGAACTCGCTCTACTGTAATGTGTAGAGCATAGTGAGTTCTTATTAGGTTTTTACAAAAGAATATGTGTACATACCTGGCGGCCCGCCCACTTACCTGGGCGACCACATTGGGCTTTATACCCCAACAACCTCCCATTTAAAGTCCAATGTGGTACTTTAAGTGTGAGAGAATCTACTATACAAGCTAATATACACGAAATGTAGAGAAGTGATGTTATACCCTACACCTAACTGCTTGCGAAAATGCGCAAAGCTCTCTAAGGGAAGTCCTTTTGTAAGTAGATCAACAGGATTTTCTGTGGTGTGAACTTTGACAAGCTGAAGTTGCTTATCCTCGAGAATTTCCCTGATGAAATGATACTTCACATCCACATGCTTTGTCTTTGAGTGATAAACTGGATTGCGAGCCAATTGTATAGCACTTTGACTATCACAATATAACACAGGCATCTCTTCTTTGATTCCCAAATCTGTTACTAGTCGATTAAGCCAAATTGATTCTTTGCATGCCTCTGATGCTGCAACATATTCAGCCTCTGTAGTAGACTGAGTAACACAATCTTATAATCTAGAACGCCATGATACTGCTCCACCAGCCAATGTAAAGACATATCCTGATGTAGACCTTCGTTTGTCTAAGTCACCTGCATAATCAGATTCTGTAAAACCCTTTACACTTAGCTCCTGACTCCCATAGCATATACACATACTCTTTTAGCTTTCAGGTATCTCAATATTCCTTTCACTGCCTCCCAATGTTTCTTTCCTGAGTTTGACATGTATCGACTTACTACTCCCACTGCAAATGCAATGTCTGGGCGAGTAGCAATCATTGCATACATTAAACTACCCACTACAGATGCATATGGAATCTTATCCATTTCAGCCTGTTCTTCCTCAGACACAGGACAATCTTGTTTGCTAAGTTTCACATATGGTGGCAATGGAACACTCAATGCCTTTCCCTTCTCCATATTGAAACATTGCAAAACCTTGTCAATATACTCTGTTTGAGATAACCAAATCAACTTCTTTGATCTATCTCTCTCAATGCGCATACCAAGTATATGACTTGCCTCACCCATGTCTTTCATGTCAAACGATTTTGCCATCTTTGACTTCAAAGCTGAAATTTCTTCCAAGTGCTTGCCAGCAATCAACATGTCATCCACATACAAAATAAGGATCAGCCAACTGCCATCCTTAGCCTTCTTTGTATATAGACAGTGATCGAACTCACTACGTTTGTAGACTTGAGAAAGCATAAACTTGTGGAACTTATGGTACCATGCCCTCGGTGATTGTTTAAGCCATAAAGACTCTTTAACAACTGGCATACCAAATCTTCCTTGCCTGTCTCAACAAACCCTTCTGGCTGCTGCATGTAATTTTCCACATCTAAATCACCATGCAAGAATGCTGTCTTGACATCCATTTGGTGCAACACCAAATCTAATATGGCAACCAATGCAAGAAATCATCTCAATGTAGTCATCTTGACCACCGGAGAGAAGACTTCATCAAAGTCAATGCCTTGTTCTTGCTTAAAGCCCTTGGCAACAAGCCTTGCTTTGTACTTTGGCTGACTATCATGAGCGGTGATCTTATACCTGTTAACCCATTTACAAGGTAGAGCCTTTTTGCCTTGTGGTAATTTAACTAGCTTCCATGTCTGGTTTTTATGCAGAGCTGTCATCTCTGACTGCATGGCCAATTGCCAATTCTCGGAGTCCTTCATTTTCACTGCTTCCTTGTAACATGAAGGCTCATTGCAATCGGTCAACATGACATAGTTCATAGATGGAACAAACCTATCAGGTGGTCGCGTGATACGTCCAGATCTACGCACAATAGGTGGCTCAGGCTCAGCCACAACCTGTGGTTCCAATCTATCATGTCCTTGCTCCTCTTGAGCCCTGACATTTTGTCTTGCACGTGCAGGTCCATATTCTTGGAAGACAACTCTTCTAATCTCCTCAACCCTCTCTGGTTTAGAATGATATTTGGATTCATTAAAGTGAACATCATTGTTGTGGACAACCTTTCTGGATTCGGGATCCCAAAGTCTGTACCCCATCTCACCAGAATTACCATAGCCTAGAAAGATGCACTTTCTACTCTTTGGCTCAAGTTTGTTCCTAAATTCCTTTGGAACATGAGTATATGCCTCACAGCCAAAGACTCTGAGATGCTTGTATGAGGGCATTTTGCCTGACCATACCATCTCTGGCACTGAATCCTTCTGCAAAACCTTGCTAGGAGATCTATTTACAAGATGAACAGCTGTTGATACAGCTTCAGCCCAAAACCCATTTGGCAGCTGTGCATTAGACAACATACTTTTGACCTTCTCTTGTATGGTCCTATTCATCCTCTCAGCAACACCATTTTGAGGAGGATTGTAAGGAGCAGTAAGTTCACGTTTTATACCTATTGACTCACAAAAGTCCTGAAAGGCCTTTGAAACATACTCTCCACCATTGTCAGTGCGTAAGCATTTAAGCTTCTTGCCACTCTGATTCTCCACAAGTGTCACAAACGTTTTGAAAACACTAAACGCTTCATCCTTGTGTTTGAGAAAGTAAACCCATACTTTCCTCGAGTAATCATCTATAAATTTCATAAAGTAAGAAGCTCCCCCTAGAGATAGGTTAGGCATAGGTCCACAAAAATCACTATGAACAAGTGCCAACTGTGTATCTCTTCTACTGCTTCTATGCTTATGTGGCTGCTGTGTTTGCTTACCATACAGACAATGTTCACAGAATTCAAAATCATTAAATAAAAAGCCAGGAAAATAACCAGAACGAGACAAGATTTCCATTCCCTTCTTGGACATATGTCCTAATCGGCTATGCCACAAGGAAACGTTCGGCTACTCGGTTACATTGATTACATTTTTAGAGACATTTGATACATAAATCATGTAAAGTCCTCCAGACTTTACTCCATGTGCTACTGTCATAGAACCCTTGGATATCTTCCACATGTTCTGTCCAAAAGTGGTGACGTAGCCAGCATCATCAAGTAAACCTGTGCTGATCAAGCTCTTTGTAATTACGGGAACATGTCTCACATTCTTCAGCGTGAAAAAAGAGCCATTCTGAAACTTCAATTGAACATCTCCAACACCTAAGATCTCACATGTCTGCCCATTGCCTAGCCGAACATGATCTTTAGTGGTCACATAAGAGGTAAACCACTCCTTGTTTGGAGACACATGAAGTGATGCCCCTGAGTCTATAATCGAGTCACTCAATGCATTTCCATCAGATGCTGTAAGAAGAGCTGAGTCCATTGTATTCTTCAAGAAGTAGATGTCTCCTGACATTAGACTGTCATCCTCTGCAACAGTGTTTGTCACATTTATTTCTTGAATCTTCACTAAGGACTTGTTCTTCTCACCATGGTCTTTAGCTTTCTCTTTGCCTCTTTCTGCTTTCCATTCTCTGCAGTCTCTTTTCATGTGACCCTTCTTGCCACAATGGTAGCATTCTATGTCACTCTTGCCTTTAGCACTGCGGGACTTGCTACGAGACTGATTCCT
This sequence comes from Adiantum capillus-veneris, assembly GCF_014529385.1. Taxonomy (NCBI): domain Eukaryota; kingdom Viridiplantae; phylum Streptophyta; class Polypodiopsida; order Polypodiales; family Pteridaceae; genus Adiantum; species Adiantum capillus-veneris. The sequence continues at coordinate 52,699,540 of NC_140952.1, read as the reverse complement.
CTTTCCACCTTTGTAATTTTCTTTGGTCCTTCCCCTGACAACTAAGGCTGTTCCTTTGCCTTTGTCCATTGTCTTTCTATTGGTTTCTTCAGTAAGAAGACTTCCTTCTACACCTGCTATGTTCAAAACATCTGGAGGTGCAGAATTACTCAAAGCTGTGCGAAAAGTGTCCCAACTTTCCGGCAATGTGATCAATAGGAACATAGCTCTAACAGGTTCATCAAACTTGACACCTTGAGCTGACAATTGACTGTAGATTGTGTTGAATTCATTCAGATGATTGGACATAGGTGTCCCATCTTTCATCTTCAAGTCAACAAGCTTCTTAAGCCAGTATACCTGTGAAGCTGCACTCTGCTTCTCATAAAGATCACTCAGCTTTAACCATGCTTGATAAGCCGACATCTCGTCTGCTACATTGAAGTAAACACTTTCTGCCAAAGTCAGCATAATGGTAGAAAGTGCCAATTCATCCATTTTTCTCCATTTATCTTCGTCCATATCTTCTGGTTTTATCCCCTTGAGCTTTATAGGATTTATCTGCTTCTTTTGTACCAAAACGTGCCAAATCTGCTCCTTCCACAATGGGAAATTGGTTCCATCCAGCTTCTTGATATTGTAAAGAGCAGTGTCCTGTGATCCAGCCATAGCTACGCTTCACAGTAGTTTACTTTCCTGGGAAAAATTTGTCAGAGTTTCCCCTGTAAACTAACCTCTGAACCAATATCAACCTGTCAAATGAACCAAGAAAGCTTCAGATTCTGCATAAATTTGGGTAGAGTCTCCTTTGTAAAATGGCTTTGGTGTACTAAAAAATAGACCAAAAAACAGCTCAAAAAACCACTGTCTCTCTAACACTGTAAGCTATGGGTAAACCTGTCCTGCACCTGTACTGTTTCTCACTGTCTTGTCACTGTCCTGTAAGCATAGACTGCGACAATGACTCAACGGCAGTAAAGCAAAGATGCAATCCCAACTGTCTAACTCACAGTCAATACATCCTAGCTGCCTATCTAAGGGTGCTCGAGGGATCGCTCCAAGTCCTGTATCACCGAAAGGATCTCAACATTCGAGAATCCCCCAACTCAATAAAGCCTCACTCAACCCTCAACAAAGGCTGCAGTAAATCTGACAGTACATAGACTTCCCACAAAGTCATACACCCACAAATTTCCCACTATATGCCGTAACCCCTGCGGCGATTGTTTGCTGCGTGACTCACAGCCAGCAAACCCTCAACAGACATACATCATCTTTGACAATACATCCCATGTGGAAGTACCTACAATGTCAGGATGAAATCTGGAATATCAAGCAGCAAACACAAGCTACCTGATGAACTAGTGAATGTCGCCTACAGCCTGTGTGTAGATGCGTCGTGTCGTATGTGACACGCCTCCAAGAACTGTGAGTCGTCCTTCGATGTGTAGACAGCCACAAATCAACACTCTGGGAGTGCCGATATCCTCAGCACCTACAGTCGTAGGCCGAAAACCCCAAATTTGCAGAGTCGGATATGCACCCGCTGAGACCACGTAGTCGAAAATGGTCTGCGTAGAACTTTGTCGAAGCCAAACGGTGGCCGAGATGACCTCAGAATGAAATTTTGAGAACACCAAGCCCCTCGGGCTTGCCCACAAGATTTGGGGCTGTGTCTTTGCCTGTCGAATCTCACTCCAATCTGAGCAGGTGAATCTGGCTACCTGCAAATGCTGCCCCGAGCCTCGATCTGAGCTCTGATACCAGTTGAAGGAGTACGAGCGGAAGTGTGACGCAAGAGAAAGTGCGAGAAGAAGAGCACGACAATATGGTGAACTCGCTCTACTGTAATGTGTAGAGAATAGTGAGTTCTTATTAGGTTTTTACAAAAGAATATGTGTACATACCTGGCGGCCCGCCCACTTACCTGGGCGACCACATTGGGCTTTATACCCCAACACGTGTTACCGCCGCCTGAATAGGTATGATTGTTTCATTTTCCGATCCTCCACTGGAAGGTACTGTTTCCAACATGTTCAAGGTGGTTTTTGCTCCTTTGCTCAGATTTTTAGGGCAATCGGGAATCAAATGAGTAATTCCACATTCTGGGCAATACACATTGACTCTAATGATTTCATCATAAGGACAGTCTCTCAGCCAATGGTCTCCACCACACTTGTAACAGGGTCCCTTGGGTTGTTGAGGTGCTCCTTGAGTTCCTCTTTGTTGGTAAGCATGTCTCTGTCCGCCCATGCCTCCATTGGCTATGAGCAACAGTCTTCGTTCATCTAGGCTATATCTTCCTTCTCCTGCTGCCTGTGCAGTAGTTGGTGGTCCTGTATTTCCTATCATGCTCCATGGTTCTGGTGTCGAGGGTTCTTCCGATGGATAATAGACAGGGTTTTCCACATATCCATTGGGATCTTCATAATATGCATGCATAGGCACCAAAGCCCTATCCTCTGATTCAGCTACTGTTGGTGTGTATCTCATACCAACTGGTCGTAATCTTAGTAGGGGTGGTTGTTGCCCCAACACCTGTTGTGGTCTTTCTACACCTACAAGTCCTGGTGAGTTGCCTGCTTGATATCTAGGCATCGGGGAGCGTAAGGTCTCTCTCTCACACATCCCTTGTTATAATAACATTCCTCGGTCCCATGGTTTGTCCATTTTTGTTCAATAGCACACCACTTGGGTTGTTTAGCCTGGGGTTTGGCGTACAAGGTGATCTTTTTTAGCACTTCATCTACGAGCTGCTCCTGGTTGACCGCTACTTCTCCTTTCGGTGCTATCTTAGAAGACTTGCTCCCACTTTGCTGTGAAGACGAAACGTCATCAAGGTCCTTGAACTCCCCTTCTTTGTAGACCGCACAATTGTCCACAAGGTACAGAGCCTCCTTGGTCAACCCATTCAATGTCGTGCTCCTCTTCATATGTAAGTCTTTCTGGAGATCTGCATTCCTTAGTCCTTGGATGAATATCAGCATAAGTCTGGATTGAGTTGGCAGTTCTTCAACAGGATAGAACTTAACATATCTTTTTAGTCTTAGGGCTGCCTTTCGTACAGATTCTCCATCTTTCTGTTTGAATTTATGGATCTGTGAGACGGTATTATGAGCTATTCCCTTTTGAGAGAATTCCTCGATAAACTCGTCAAACACTTCCTCCATCGACTCAAAGTCTCTACGCTCTACAGAGTCAAACCAAGTGGCAGCATCATCCTCTAGGGTTAGTCCAAACCCTGCAAATTGGGTAGGAAAATCTAACACCTCTTCGGCTCTAATTACACGCACAAAGGCTGCAACATGATCTCTTGGGTCTCTACTTCCTGTGTATTTCTTGTTAACCCATTTTTGCACTTGAGAAGGTCTAATTCTTCGATCGTCTACAAACCTCATCATTGGATCACCCCGTCCTAATCGATATACCTCCTCAGGCCTTCTGTAATAGGCTGGTTCCTCTCCCAATGGTGCTCCTAAGCCATAATTTCTAACGGTTCTCGCTGGAGGTGGTTCTTCTCTTCAAACTCGTTCTATGGGTGGTCCTCCAGGCTCTGTTGACCCTTGAGTCTTTGGCTTACTCTCTGCCTGATACCTTGAATAGAGTGGTGGTTCTTGCAAATCCCTGAGCCCTTGTGCGGCTTTATAAACATCTCGGTTTCGGTCTCGGTTTCGGTCTGATTCCATTGTTGCACTCTGTCGAAGCCAGCCTGCAATGATGGCTGGTTTGCTGGTTGGTCTTGGTTGTTGAATGCTTGCGGTCAGGTGGAATGTGAGGTTGCGTCATACTCATTTGAGAAAGGATTCTTTGACTTGCTTGGGGTGTAGGTGGCTCTTGGCACTTCCTGAGGGGCATGTGCTGATGCTCCTGGACCTGTTGCCCTCTCTACCTCCTCTGGAATAATACGTTGGTATTCTCGCCCGTATCTATCAACAAAAACTATGCCCTTCCCCGTAGCAGTTTCATAAGAGAATAAGTAAAGAACCTTGTCTTTGATTAATTCGATTACGTATGGTTCTTTGCTGCGAAAGTAAGAGACTATACCCTCACTGTCATGCTTGTAGATTCCCACGCTCTCGTTATAAGTTGGAACCCTGGTTGTTTTCTTATCATACATAAAAATAGCTCCGGGCCGATCAATGTTTGGTGGCGGTTCTTGAGCTTCTGAAACCATTTTCCCTTTCGCCACGTTATCTCCATCTGTTGTAATCTTCAGGGTTACTAACTATTAAATAGTGGTTCCCCTTTTCGTCTCGGAATCTATCTCCATCATCATATACTCGAATTATCTCCAATCTTTGAGCTGGCCTCTCTTCGATACGAATGCACTTGCGGCCTCGATAGTCAGAATAGACTAGGGCTCCTCTCGAGCTTGTTCCCTCTAAGAAGATCACCGTGAGATTGGAATTATTCAAAGGATTTTGGGAGGTGCTTCCTCCTCGCATAGGTCCATCATAGGTGAAACCTCCTAGCTGTTGACTACCCATCATGAAGAAAGATTTGTCTGACGAAGTGTCAGTATCACTACCTTCCTCAATAATCGGTGCTAACGGATCTAGCCTTGCCTGAGTCACACTCTCTTCGGTGGACACTAAGCTACCTTCGTCACCTGCCACCTTATGGTCTCTAACAATGTATCTTCCTGATCTTAAATTCATCAAACTTATCAATGCAATTTATCACAAATCCAACCACTCACCTGGCAAAGGGTCAGTTTCTGCACAACTTCTTGCTTTGTTGGCTGAATATACCTGTACACAAGCGTTTTAATTTCGGCAATCGAATCAAAGCATTTATCTGCTCGAGGTTATCTTAGTAATGATTGGTATAACTGGAGAGTTAATCTCAGCCACTACCGTATTTTATACACTGCTGATGTTATGGATTAGGTCTGCTAATCTGAAACAGTACTGCCCTCAGATGTTGGTCAATTTACGCGAAAAAGTCTGAATTCAGTCTTTGCTTTGTCAAATGGGCAAACAAGGTCCAATTTCACTTTTGAAAGAAGTTCTGGCACCCTTAAGCCAAATGGAATCTCACTGTCTATGCCAGGTCAAATTTTCTTTGCAGTATGCCCCAATAGACATCCTACGCGTAGGATGTCTCCTGCTGTGTTTTGCCTAGATTTTTGCACTGTTGTTTCCCTTTGTTGTGCTGAGCCTACATCTGCTTTTACCATTTGATTTGGACACCTATTAGCTGGTCAATGAGTCAGAAATCTGTTCCGACAGCCTGTTGCTGATATTGATCAGTCTAATCAACTCCAATTTGGACCAAAATTGACTAGGAGGCTTGCCTTAGGCTTTATAACACCTTACTATGCTCAAAGTCAAAGTCTGGCTTCATTTTCTTCTTTAGACATCCTACGCGTAGGATGTCGTTTTCATCAGAATGGCTTCAAACTCAAAGCCCAGGCTCCCCTTGAGTTCCTGATCACTTTGGTATACTCAAAATTTAGTTTGGAGTCTAAAATCACTCAGAAGACATCCTATGCGTAGGATGTCTATTTGGCCTTTTTGACCCCAGACTTGTCCCACAGCTTCCCCTTGATGTCAGTAACCCAGTGGTATGCTTAGATTTTGGTTTGGATGTCAAAAATCCCAAATTTCAGTTGTTCTTGCCTTTTTTAGTCAAAAGTGCTAAAGTCCGCTTTGAATCCAATTTTCTCACCCCAATGAGGTGAAACCCCTTTCAGACTCTCAATATATCATGCAAGACATGCTCATGCATCCATCTAATGGTTTTGGTCTCAAAATAATGTTTTAGCACTATTTCGGTAGGATGTCTGGCAATTTCAGTCTATCTGGCCTTATCCTGTCAAGATATGGCCAAATTTCCACTTTTCAGTTGAAATTAGGGTAAACCCTATCTTTTGAACACACCGGTCAACTCAAAATCCCAAAATTCCTCCCAGATTAGCTTGTAGACATCCTACACGTAGGATGTCTCCTGGCTTAAAATTAAAAAAATTTCTGACAAGAATGCTCGTGATGCTTTGTAGATCTATCAGAAACACTCACAGTAACTTTTGGACTTCAATTAGGCCTTCAAACACACTTTTGAGTATTTTTGCGTCTTTTACAAACTTGTAATGACTTTACCAAGCAAGTGTACATGCATGAAATGCTCTAGATCCTGAATCATGATGTCCTACTTACTCTACTCCTACCTATCATGTGAAATGGTGATAATGGTGTTTTTGGTTGCTTTTTGGCCTCTCCGGACTCTCAAGCTCTCCTCTAACCGCTTCTACCACTCCAACTTCTACTCTAGAACTTGACTACCACCTAAAACTACCTAAGTCTACCTCATCTATCTAAGTCGAAGGATCTAGGCCAGACACACGCTTCCTAGACTCCCTCTAAGACCTAGAGAGTCCTACACCCTCTGATCCTATCTAAATGTAAAGTGAGACTCTTGGCAAGCCAAAAATCCCAATCCTCAAGGATTAGTCTCGGTCACCTACCTAAGGTTTTCGTCCCCAGCAGCGGCGCCAATGTTGGACGGATACGCCGCGAAGAACGTCAGCACAACGAAAACTCACCTAACATGTAATGTCAGCTAAGGATGAAGCTCGACCCGCAGGCGCGTGGAAGCAAGCATAAGGTGTCAACCTACACTCGACCAACTCCTAACTAATTCCTACAGAGTTCTCTACCAATTGTCTAAGTCATAGGCTTCAAGAGTGCATAAGAGGAAACTTCCTACAACGCTTTCTAGAGCCGAACACCCATCAAACAATCTCGAAAAACCATAGAACTTGAAGGAGACCCTACTAATACCAATAGGTCACTCTCCCTAAGGTCTATGAACCAAAATCACGACCCAAATCACTTGGCACAGAAAAACGTAGGATGTCTAGCCGAAATCTGCAGGTCTTCGTTTCCAAAATCTAAAGTGCCTAATGTGTAGTTCTACTCAATGTGAACGCGTGGATATGCTGCAATGCAAAATCGAACAACGTATGCTCACCCAAACACCCGATGAAGCTCGTAGAAGGAGCTCGCAAAACCGGACCGTACGCGCGCAATGTAGGTATCGGCGCGTAGCTCTCGTCGGGGGCAACACGCTGCACTTCTTTGCAATCGATTCCGACCACCGGAGCACACGTAGCATCAAGATGAAGCTCACACTCTCTCTCTCGTACACAGTACGCTCACTCACAGACTTTAAAAACTTGTTTTAAAATGACAAAAGGTTTTTCATTAAGGTCAAAAAGTGGTATATATACCTTACAATTTCTCAAACCCTAAAGTTCCAAAATCAACCATCTACTCAATCTAACTATCAAAACTGGGATACAATCTGGAAACTTCTGTAAGTCCCAATAATTATAAGGTGAAAAAATCAGGTTTTCCTCAATGAATGAATAATTACAAAAAGAATAATCTTCCGAATAGTTAGATGCCGTGGGGTGTGTCGAGCACTATTGCCAATAGTGGAAACGAAGGCCAAAATGAGCTCGAATGAAAAATCTCAGCATACCAAACTCTACTAGCGCTCCCAAAGTATTAGTTGGCCTACTGACAAAGCTCGTAGAAATCTGAGAGCACGAGCGGAGGTGTGTTTGCAATAGTACCAGGAGGATGTGACCTGCTTTGATATCAATTGTTGGAATTAGGGTTGCAAGGATATGCACACACTTGGAGCCTAATCTTGAGATAGGGAGGAGGTCACTATATGTAAAACCTATATATTGCGTTCATTCAAGAAATATTAATAAAACCCCTTAGTTGTGAATTTTTCACCCCAATAAAAGGGACCCTTTTCCTATTCAATTTGTACATTTTTTTCAAGATCGTTTTTTCGAAACCCACGTGATTAGTGTAGTCTGGAAAGCGTGTTGTGCTCTCTATAGTGGGTGCTCCAAAGTGCAGTATGTGTTTAAGCATCACTCCAACATGGAAGAGAACATCACACATCAATGGAACAACAACTCGAAGCACAAGAACAAACTCAAAACTCATGAAACTTGGAAAACTCATAGAACCATATAGACTCTGACTGGCAACACACTCAACTCCAAGCCCAGGACTCATAGGTACAATGGGGGTGTCGAGGCTCCAATATGCAAGCAGAGTCCAAGTGTGGTGGTGGACTCAAAGTCAAAATTCTAGACCATGGAAAGCGGATGATGATGATGGGGTATACCACCATTGGAACCAACCACACATATGTATATCATAAAGAGCCACCAACGGCTAGAAAAACATCCCAATCCAACTAAGCCTATCTCCAAAATGTGGTGGTGGTTATTTGGCTATGGTGTCCACTAGACCACCACCCGTGTCACAGCCACGTGTCACTGCACAGGCAAAGTCCTTTCAATGTGAAGTCCAAACAAAACGTAACTAACTCCCATCATGTGCTAGTGACACTGTAGCCCTGATACAGGTTGCCCACTACAAGAACACTCATCGTCTCGGTGAGAGAGAACACAGAAACTTTAGAATAATAAGAGGATATGTGAGCCAATTCAAGTGGCCTATAATGAATGTGTGGCAAGCCAATAATTCGTCAACCTAGTAGGACAAAATGCAGCCCAAACCAACTGATGAAGTTGATGTGTAGAGAAGATATTTGAGTTCCTAGAAGGAAGGTACCAATGATGAAATGTAGATATTTGCAGAAGATGATGTATGGGTATCTCTACCACAATGGGATAGGTGGTACATAAAGCCAAAACTGATGAAGGCCCTAGTTTCCAACAAAATCCTTGAAAGTCACAAAAACTAGGGTAAATGCAACCAAAAGGACTAGAAGGGTGCTCGATCACCAGCACCAATTGCCTGCAAAGAGGATAATTCACAAAGGAGAGGGGAGAGGGGAGGGTAGGGTAGGGGTGAGGAGAGGGGATGAGGGTAGAGGGGAGGGTAGGGGTGAGGAGAGACAGAGGGTAGGGTGAGGGGTGGTGGTGAGGGATGAGGGGAGGGGGTGGGTAGGTGCGAGGGGGGGTGGTGAGGGGCGAAGAGAGGGTGGTGGTGAGGGGCAAGAGGAGGAGGGTAGGGACGAGGTGAGGTGGTAAGGGACGAGGGGAGAGGGGACGGTGTGGGTAGTGGAGAGGGGAGGGTGGTGGTGAAGGGTGAGAGGGGAGGATAGGGGTGTGAGGTGGGGTGGTGAGGGGTGAGGAGAAGGAGGGTAGGGACAAAGGGGAGGTGAGTAGAGCACCTGGACATCTAGTGTCTCTTCTCGTAGTTCACAAGGTACTTCACATAATGCACAAAGAGCATTTAAAGGAGGAAGTTGAAGCTGACCAATTCCAAGATTTGAAAGAAACATGCTCTTTGTGGTATGCCAATTCTAGACGAGAGGATCAGATACCCACACAATCATTGGTCTTCCCAAAAGTCTCACAAATCAATGTTTTTCAAACTCATCAATGCTTGACTGCTCTATAACTTTGAAAGGGGCTAATCTTATATTCTATGATATAGACCACATCAAATAGGATTGTCTGCTCTACATTTGGTCTAGCAGAGCAGGGTGTGCATAGAGTGATCGAAGTTGTCTCCCTTTACTGGGTTTGGAGATGGCACTGCTAAAGATTTTGATGTAGGTGAAGAAGTTGTTGCATATAGGAGCAGAGAGGTATCATGAGCTAGTGTCTCATCAATATTGAAATCAACATCTTTTTGTTGTAACCCTCCTTGAGGAAGCTTGGTGAAGGGTATTTCACCAAACACAAAGGAGATATTTGGCTTGTTTGGAGAGTCAGACACAAATTAGGCTAACGTTGAGGTGTGGGTGGGCTCCTATAAAGGAGATTTCTTTCCCCTGCTATGATTCTTTATTTTCTCACCAAGTCCAAAGGCTTCCACCAAGGGAGCTTAGTTATTGACCTTTGTGACCTCCATGCTTGTTGTTGGCTCAGGTGGCTCACTGGGCTGAGTTACTATAGAAACATTGGAAGTGGGTGTATGTTTAGGGAAAGATAGAATAGAGACCCCATAACAAGGCATAAACTTGGTAGCTTCCAACCACTCCAACAGATCTTCTTCTGACCCGTCAGGTGGAGTATGTTGTTCTAAGTCAAGGTTGAATTCCATTGACAAGAACTATGTTGCACTATCGTTGGATCCATGCCTCCTTCAAGGGTTTCATTGGGGAGCCAAGGTTATGTATCCATATTATGTCATTTTTCCAAGTATGCAATGCTTTAGTGTGCCGTAGCCATGGTCTCCCGATGAGCACAACCTGGGGAAGATGAACCACAACAAAATCCAAGCTAAAGGTGAAGTCTTGTACCTGCAAAGGCACCTTGTCCACTATGCCTAGTGGGTAGACTATCCTTTGATCTGCCAACATAACTGTGAAAGAGCAGTTTGGGTAGGCTACAGGCCTATGGACAACATAGTGAGCTCAGGCACCACGTTGATGCCACATCCACCATCCAGTATCACTCTTGAGAATTTCTGCCCCAATATGGACACAATAAGATGAGGGCTTCTATAATCAATGACGGGAGAAAAGGGATAGGATATCATGTAGGGATTGGGTGGCTGCACTGGGAGGTGCCCGCCACTAGGACCTACCCCGAGGTAAAGTGATCGTATAATTGCAAGTGTGTCACTTTGAAAACCCGCATCTAGCCAAATCATGTCGTAGAGTGACACTTGCTAATAGATATTCTTCAAGATAGTTTTCATTCTTGATTTTTCTTTTTGATTCAGTGCCTTCTCTATTTCCTGATCTATTGTAGGTCAACAATTGCTTCTAAGAAAGCCCCATCAATATCAAAGAGCAGAGATGAAGATCCTTTCTTAGCACTAGGGGATGGCTTGTCAACCTCTGGAAGAGGGGTATTTATTGGTGAGATAATGTGTGGGGGAGTTGAACTTTCTAGATGATAAGACCAAGTGAGGACACCCATGGGCTCCTCTAGCAGTTGCAACTTGTCTTGAGGGGAAACCACATGGGCAAAAGGTGGTGGCTGAGGGATGGTGCTAACTGCTATCAGAATGATCCTGGGAAAGGTAAATTCACTTTGGCTTTGACTTGGGCTTGAAGATTTGAAAGGCCACATCAAGCTAGAATGTCCTCACATGAAGCACATGTCTCCTCTCCTTCTAGTTCACTTCTAGGTGTGCAAGGAAAAACTAACGAGGAGAAGGAGAAACATTAGCTATTGAAAGGTCAAAAAAGTATAACAGGCATCGAGTCTTGATCTTGTACGATCTAGTCTCAATAGATAACTTTATCTCTTTACACATTGCAAAGCATCTTAAGCCTTCCTCCTCACAAACTTGGAATCCCCTTAAACTCGGGAGCATCCTTTGAGGGATTAACCATCAACTTCTCTTCCACCAAATGGATGAACACATCAATCTTCATGATGAGAAGTATGTAGATAAAGACTCTTTGATTTTTTCACCTATCTTGGGTTCTAGGCATTCCTTGGCATTAGAGAATGCAATGATCTTTAAGAATTTCTTGACATTATTGCAATCTTCAATAAGTAAATGACTTTTAGTTCAAAGGCCAGCTCTAGGATGTACATGTTGATGCATGTCACTAACTTATTTCTATGGTCAATCTCATATCGGTTATTATATGTGTGGCAGTGATGTGTGTGATCACACTTAGGACCGTTAAACACTTCTCACTAAGCAATACATTTTTTGTTGTGTGCCTTGATTCATCTTCTCATTTGTGTGTGTGTGTGTGTGTGTGTGTGTGTGTGTGTGTGTGTGTGTTGGGGGGGGGGGGGGGGGGTCACTAGAATAATTAAATGCTTATTATAGAAGGGTTGCAATGTCACTATCACAGGATGGAAATTAGTTACAATTGGTTTGGGGTTCACACTGGACGGACTCTTGCCTCGGTAGTGACATGTGGCAGTGATATGGGTGGCGGTCTAGTGGACACCGTGGCCAGATCACCACCACCATAGTTAGGAGATATGCTTAGCTAGATTGGGATATTTTGATAGCTGTTGTTGGATCTTTATTATATACATATGTGTGGTTGGTTCCAGTGATTTACACCCCATTATCATCAGCCGCTTTCTATGGTCTAGAGTCTCGACTCTTGAATTTCAGTCCAACACCACACACTTGCTCTCCCTGCACATTGGAGCCTCAACACCCCCATTGTGCCTGTGAGTCATGGGCTTTGAGCTGAGTGTGTTTCCAGCCAGAGTTTGTATGGTTCTATGAGTTTTCCAAGTTCCATTGACTTCTGATTGTGTTGTGCTTTGAGTTGTTGTTTCGTTGTTGTGTGATGTTTTCTTCCCTTTTGGAGAATGAGGTTTCACACATGCTGCACTGAGGAGCACCTACTATTGAGATTAGGACACACTTTCCTTCTACAGGTTCTCTCATTTTTGGCATGTCTGGTGGGACCTCAAATATAGTCTCACTCCATTCCATTGAGCCTACATGCTGAGGAGCGAGCTGGTTCAACCCACCCAAGATCTGGGCATCAAGATCCTTGAACCTGCTAGATAGTCTAGAACCACTAGACCAGACCAAGCTAGACTCGACTAGACCACTCCTGCTAGATAGGGGCAAGAGAGACTAGACCAAGCTGGCCGAGTAAAAGATGGACTAGACCAAGCTGGACCACACAAGAAAACTAGACCAGGCAAGGAGTTGGTTTCTACTGCATGACACATACGAGGCAGTCCAAAGATTGAAGCCCACTAGTGAGCCCTCTGAAGTACTACCATTGAAAGCACCGACCTTTCCTATCGAGTAGAAGTCCACCAGCTCTATTACCCCTACCCTCTCTTGCATCTACCCTCACTCTCTCAGCCAGTTCTTCACCTCCTAGGTCAACTTCCCTAGTTCAATTCTCACCCATTGTGTCACAACAAGTAGAATGAGACTTTTGCAATTCTCATGACCAGAACAAAGTCTGTGGTCACCATGCTTCCCCAAAGAGAATTCATGATCAAGAAGTGGTTGAAGAAGCCCCAAGACTTCTCAGCAAAAACTTCAAGAGATTCTTTGACCTGAAGCCATTCTGGAGGAGTTTGTTGCTGCTGCTACTAGGATAGAAGGAGCAAGAAAGCTATTCAATGACTCCCCTCAAGTAGATACTTCCTACTCTTGGAAAGTCCATCTCACCCCTTGACTTCTTTATGCAGAGAACTAGAAGCACTAAAGCTACAATGAGCTCTTTAGGAGGAGGGATCCTTCTCTCTTCGACAAGAGAAGCCTCTACATCAAAAGGCTTCGGACCAAATCAAGTGGGAGCCAGAAGTGCTGAGGACTCAACAAGAGTCTAAGGCTATGGTCTGGTGTAGTTCATGCCGCTCTCTAGGGCACCCTTCACATGAATCCCCCTTTGGGCTTATTGCCATGTCTGTGAAAAATGTGGACATGAGGACAATGATTGCTACTACCTAAAGGGATAGCGACAAATATTGAAAAGTCTTGGTCCTACTCTTGAACAAGTGTTAGCACCTACATCCAACATGGTTTCCCCCTATGGTCATCCAAACCACATGTCACCTTTGCTAAGAAGCCCTCCTATGCAAGGTATGCATAGCACTTTTCCATCTCAAAGCTTTTATTCTGTGAATGCTCACTCATACCCTCAAAGATTCTACACCTCCACCTCCATGCACTACAAGCAAGGAACACCTCACCCTTTGGCTTGCCCATCCAATCCGCCCATTTTGTGCTTTAGATGTGGGGAATACGGGCATTACCAAAGCAAATGTGCCCTGCCTGTTGTCATTGCATTGAAGCTAAGGATCACTATAGTATTTCATGTTAGCCTATAGTTGAGAGGGAGAGAGGTACATACTTTTCTAGGCACCCTCTAGTTTCTTTTCTTACAAATGATTCTAAATCAAAGAATGCTTCCAATTGAAAGTGGACAAGGCTTGGCTTTGTAGGTACTCTACTCTTACCAACGTGGAGTTCTCTATGAGTGTAGACTTTTAGCAATCAATGGCACTCCATCATAACTTGGAGAGTGTCATGTGATAAGGTTTTATGTTCTTTTATAGAGTTTTTTGGAGCAGAGATTCAAATTTTTCTTCTTTTGTTCCTCATATATCTTGTTCCTCATGTATCTTTATAAAAGGAGTAACCCTGTAGTAGGGCTATAGTGTCGCAGGCACTAGACAGATAGTTAGTGGCAGTTGGACTGAGTCCACACTGGACAACCTTTTGCCTAGGCAGCGACATATGGCAGGCATACGGGTGGTGGTCTAGCAATCGTGGGGCCAGACCACCACGACCACAGTTTTGAGATATGATTAGCTGGATTAGATACTGTTGAGCCGTTGATGGCTCTTTATGGTTGTATATATCCGTAGCTGTTTGGGTTTTTATTACATCATTTACTTTTGTGTGGTCAGTCATTGAGAGTCCATCATCTTGAGTTGTACATAGCAGGCCTGCACCATCCCTGCACAATTGAGCCTCGATATTCCCATTGTACCTATGAGATCTGGGTTGGAGCTGAGTGTGCTGCCATGCCAGAGTTTGTATCGGTTTCTTTGAGTTTGTCGATGTTCATGTTGTTCATGTTCAGGTTCTGTTGAGTTGTATTGTTGTTTCTCTGTAGTTCATTTTCTTCTGTGTTTGCATTTTGTGGAGTGAGATATCACGCACATTGCACTGAGGAGCACCCACTATAGAGGGCACGACACATTATCTTTGCTACATGTGCTCTCATTTTTGGCATGCCCGGTGGGACCTCAACTGAAGTTTCACTCCACTGTGCCTATAGGTCGAGGAGCTAGCTCGTTTAATCTCTCGCCTGTCCAGCTAGGTCTGTCCAGCTCAATACTAGACCAGCTAGTCTAGTCACTCAACCTGGCTCGTCTTGGTCTAAGTATCTCATCTCGGTCTAGTAGTCTCTAAGCTGGGTCTAGTCCTCTCTCGTCCAGTTCTAGCAAGAGTAGGCCAGGACTAGTCCTCTCTCGTCCAAGTCTAGCCAGGAGGTCTAGTCACTTGTATGTATATTTTGGTTATATACGTTGTATATTGGTATTAATAAACCTTATTTCGATCGAACTATATTTTGATTGAACTATATTTCAATTGCAATATTGTTTGCCTTATAAAAAGGCGCCGCGACAATTTGAACAAACTGTCGTGCTAGAGAGAGAATTTCTGGAGAGAGAGAGAGAGCAGTGACAAAGCAGAGCAGAGCAGGGAATTTTTCTTCTTTTTTTTTTGTTTCTTTTTTGTGAATTTTACTTGCTAACGCTGTTGTTGTGGAGCTTTGCTCACACCTTAGTGTTAGTTTACAACTTGTTTTTGCTAACACTGTTGTTGTGGAGCTTTGCTCATACCTCAGTGTTAGTCTGCAGGTTTAGACACCCGTCCTTGACTGTGTTGATCCTCATGACACACTGCAAGGGGGTTTAGAATTTAGATGGTTCGTCCTTGACTACTGCTCACCTCGTGTTGCACTGTCTTAGGTTGTACAATTAGAATTTCTCTCCGTGGTTGTTGCTGACCACCGAGTCGCACTGGAGGGAGTAGTTAGCTATCTTACATCTTTTCTTCCTAGTTGTTGTTGACCATTGCGTTGCAGTGTTAGAAGATCGGATTTAAAAAAATAGATTCTTTGTCTTTGTCTATTGTTGATCATCATGTCGCACTATAGAGAGGAGTTTAGGGTTGCCAACTCCTTTGTTCTTGACTCTTGATGACCATTGCGTCACACTGCAAGAAGATTGGATTTAATAGATTCTTTGTCTCTATTTGTTGTTGGCCACCGTGTCTCACTACAGGGAGGGGTTTAGGGTTGTCAAATTCTTCATTCTTCCCTATTGCTAACCATTGTGTCACACAGCAAGAAGATTGGGTTTAATAGATTCCTCGTCTTTGATTGTTGCTGACCACCGTGTCGCACTGCAAGGAGAGGTTTAGGGTTTTTAAATCAATCGTTCTTGTTTGTTGCTCACCATCACGTCACACTGCATGGGGATTGGATTTAATGGATTCTCCATCTCTGGTTGTTGCTAACCTCTGTGCTTCACTGTAGGGAGGGAATAAATATTTTACATCCTTCAATCCTGAATGCTTTGACCATCACATCGCACTACAGGTTGATTGGCTTTAATAAATTTATCGTCTCTAGTTGTTGATGACCATCGTGGCACACTGTAGAGAGAGGTTAGGTAGTATTAATCCTTCGTCCCTGACAGTTGTTAACTTCCACGTCGCACTGCAAGGAGATTGTTATTATACGTTTTTTGTCTT
This sequence comes from Adiantum capillus-veneris, assembly GCF_014529385.1. Lineage (NCBI taxonomy): Eukaryota > Viridiplantae > Streptophyta > Polypodiopsida > Polypodiales > Pteridaceae > Adiantum > Adiantum capillus-veneris. The sequence goes on along the minus strand of NC_140952.1, from coordinate 52,683,392 downwards.
TGGCTATTGCTGACCACTGCGTCGCTGCTTTCTGTAGGGAGAAATTATATATGTTTTAAGAATTTTCGTTACTGGTTGTTATTATTGTCCATGAAATGTTTTTGTTTATAACTATTTACAATCATATATGTCAAATTTATATCTATTCTAGATTTACCTTACTTATATTTGATTCATGTATTTTCAGGCTTCAGTCATGGTAGAGACAAAGTTAATGCATCAACATCGCAAAATCATTTGAGATGCTCTAGTTTTGTCTCTCTATGGAGCTTCAGGCGATCATTTGTGACGGACATTTGATCCACTGCAGGCAAAGTTCGATTATTTTGTGATTGAACTCATGAAACAGTGCTAGCTGAAGCTGTGCAATGTATTTCTTGTTTCATTTGACCCAGCTCTGCACACTAATGGAGTGATGCATAACACAATAAAGCAATTATTAGGCCAGGTCACTAGAAGCTTTGAGAGTATGGTTCATCCAAAAATCAAAACCAAACCTAGAATCAAAGAGAGAATTCAACTTGTGGCACAGCTACATTTAGAATTGAAGAGCAAGGATAAGATTGAAGGCTCTTCAAAACATCCTAGGACAGAAGAGGATGTACCTCCTCCTTCAGGTGTTGAGCCCTTAGTTGTACACCTGGATGATACAATATATCCTCCTGTCCTACCCTTTCTTGGGGAGCATTCTATCTTTCACTTGCAAGCACCCCAATTAGGTGAGGGACGTTTTGTAAATGTGAAACAAGTTTTAGTGGCCCATCCACTCTTCAAAGATCCTCTCTATGAAGCAAAGATCTACAAGTACCAGGTAGGAAGCAAGCCAACATTACAAATTGTGCTAGAGGAGGCAACTGCTACAACTCTTCAACATTGTTGCATGATATTGCCCCGCACTCTTGTTCATTATAGCAAAAGGCCTATGTTGATCTTCAAGCTTTGAAATGGAGGTCACCTTGAATAGTGGATTCAGGCATGTCATCATGATGGAAGCAAGCCTACAATCAGAGAGTTTCAATACGCATCTGGAATTGTACAGTAGTTCAAAGACAACATTTTGTCGATCTGCAACGCTCTTCTGCAGATGATGAAATTCGTGCATAGTCACGACTTCATTCACAATGATCTACACACTAGAAATATTCTACTACATTTTTGAGAGCGAGGAGTGTATGCTGGCATTGCGGACTGGGGACAAAGTACACCACAAAACACTTTGGCAACATTTCCCAAGCTGCCAAATCTCACCCCTCAAACTAGAGCTCAAATTGAGTGAGATTATCCATGGACTACCCCTAAAATTGTCAGCACCAATCCTCCTCCTTTCACCAAAGCATCTAATATATATAGTCTCTCATATATTCTTCGATGCTTGGTTGCATGTATTCCAGAGCCATCCAAGGTTCTCAAGCGCAAATTTTTGTGAAATGTAAACAAACATCGTGCCAGTGGAAAATTCTACAAACCCTTAGATAGACCTAAATTATGGGATTTAAGCCTTTGTTTGAATGGAGCCAATAATAGTGGCTATCATATTGTAACCGAATCTGGCTTGAGACATTAGACTAGTAACACACTTTTTTGTCATTAATGGTGTGCAATGTGTGGTGATATATCAAACTACATCTTTAATCATATTTTCATTAACGTCTTTAAAGCTCTTTAAGTTAAGGTTTTAAAATATTTCAAGTTGGATCGCTGAAATCCTCTAAATCATCTCTCTTTTCTAAGTGCTAAGATCTGTCTCATTAAAGTTGATTATTTTGTATTTCAAGTATGGAAGATATTGCCCCCGACCAGAATGCACCGCAGCCTAATGATTCTTTGTTTAATCATGCATTGGCTCAACAAATTTACAAAGAGGAAGAGATTCCGGTGTCTCAAGGAGATCTCGGCAGTTTGACTGCGTCCCCAGAAGATGAATCAGAACTTCAAGGGAAGCCAGTGAATTACAGGCAATGTAGACAGCTATGCCCAAATCACTTTGTGCGCAATACATTATTTTGAGTCAATGGTAATGCTAAGGCTTCTACTCCCTTGAAGGTTTCAAATTTGCAACACATTGTCCTCGCAAGAAATACCCTTTCAAGATTTATCCAAGTATATAGATCGTCACCAAATAATAATCAAGTGGCAATTTACTTTGTGCAACAATGCTATTGTTATTATGTATTGCTGCTCAAAGTAGATTGGGACGATCGTCCCACTTCAAGAGGCGTTGGGAAAGGACGCCTAACCAAGAAGATTCATGCACGAGAAGATTCATGCACGGGAAGCCAATCAAGAATATTCTCCTTGGAAGAGAGGATACACATATTTGCCCAACGAAACAGTAGTCATTGAGCAGCTTGCAACCCAAGGCGTGGATTTGGCAAGTCAAGGAGAGACTCCAACCATGCTGCATGCTCGTAAAGCAGAAGTAGAAAGAAAGTTGGCATGGTATGAGGCAAGGTATGGGCCTGTTAACGAAGAAGAGATAGGAAATGCGGGTCCAAGTGATTCAGTTGGCAATTTAGAATTTTGTGTATCCAATCTCTTTTGAGAACAAGCCCATGATTTAAATTAAATCTCTCAAATAATACTAAGCTCTTTTTGTATCTTAAACCAAAATTTGTAACTAAAACCTCTTTTTGGTATGTAAATCTCTATTTGTTGGAACAAATCAATGTGATGGATGTTATTATAATTGTGTAAGTTATGTTCTCTCTAATTCCCTCTTTTTGACAATGATAGACAACAGATGGATAGAAAGAGAGACAATGAGAGAGGAAGAGAGAGTGAGAGAGAGAGACAAGGTATGAATTGTGAAGCTAAACTCCACATAACTTTCACATTGAAAAATTAATTGATAATATAGTACAAACTTTAAAACTCATCTGTCCCCTCAATCACAGGCACCATGTCATCAATTTCTTCGACATCTGAACATTTTGAATCAATATCTTCCGGGTTACATTCCATTTCATCATCGGAGTTGAGCTCATTTGCAATTCCTTTTTGTGATTGAAAGCGCTCGAATATTTCTTCTATGGCACGCGTGGCTAACTTTGTTGGCTTATGCATAAGTCGCATGTTACAAAAGACATACACCAAGTCCGCATCTCGTTTAGGACTTAATCGATTTTGTTTTTTAGTATGCATGAAATTTGTTGTTGATGCGGTCAAGGAATATCATGCTAGAAGAAAGAGGGAGAGCAGCGTGCTAAGAACAAGCTTGAGTAGGTAGCACGTGAGGAACATAATGATCAAAATGGTGCTGATGATGCAAAGCGTCAAAGACTTTGCAATGACCTTGTTATGCTCTTCAATCAGCGTACAAAGACCCTTGATGTTGCATCACGCTCAGATATTTTGTGCAAGTTTGTCAATCATCCTTCTCTTGGAGACCTTGAAATGCCCAGGGCACAAAAAACCTTCGTTGAAGCCATACGCAACACAATAGATGCAATCAAATTACCCAAGAGCGGACAGGAGCTCTTTCTTAAAAGGTTCATCACCACAATGCTTATGAATGTTGAGTGTACATCTACCTCAAAAGTGAATGTTTCAGCTGCATCTAAATTGCTAAATTTTTACAAGAGAAACTTCATAGCTGCAAAGAATCAGTTGAGGGTAGCAGGCGATGGCAATTCGCCAATCTCTTTGTGTGCTCGATAGCCCATGGATCGTGGTTTCATAACACCTGATGAGAAGAGTTGATCTTCTCTTTTTGGATGTCTAACACTCGTGTTTCACCCAATAAGAAGGATGTGTGCAGAAAGTGTATTGGAATAAATTCATATGTCAAACATCCTGTGCATCTTCTTGAACAATCTCAGGTAATAACTTGCTTCACTATATCCATTTTTGTGTTCTAATATTTGCATGCATGACCTATATTCACTATAATTGGGTTGATAAGAGTAGATATGAAATCGAATATGAAGGAAGTTATAAATGGAAATAAGGGGAATCTGTATTTGGTCCTAGATTAAGAGTAGATAAATATTGGATGTGAAGGAGAATATAAATGGAAACATAGTTTTTATCATACACGTATGTTTGCTGAAACATACGTTTGCAGACACATACTTTCACACGCGTATGATATGTATAAACAAACGGGACTAAAATTAAAAACCCCAAATTTTCTAGCGATTGTACTCTGCGAGTCTGCTCCTGCTTGCATAGCGTTCATAGTATGCCCTTCCTTGCTTCGCAGCCTTGCCTCATCTCTTCCACATGGTAGTTGCTCCCCAATATTGACAGCTCCGAGTCAGCACTAGTAGCAAATTCAGTTTGAAGGTTTGTGCTAGGTTCTCTGTGCGCAACTGGCTAAATGAATACAGTTTGTAGGTTTGCACTAGGTTCTCTGTATGCAATGGGTCATGAACATTTGCAGTGTGGAAGTCGATGCAACAGATTGGAAGGGCTGAGCGAATGCAGTTTTCATTTATTAATACACAAGTGGCTGAGGTCAAGTATAAAAGTATGGTTGCAGTTTTACCATACTTGAACCATACTTTCATACCCGTATGCGTATGCAGTATGGTTGCCGCATGAAAAAACTATGAATGGAAATATTGAATATGTATTCGGTCCTAGTTAAAAGTAGATAAATATCGGATATGGGTTTCCATGACTAGTATAAGCATCTTAAACAACTTGATATGGTATGTGAAAGATGTACTGGTTAACCGAACCAGTTATGTAAAAACTAATACCGATTTTAAATGAAAAAACTGGTTTACATAGCCAGTAGATTAATTTTAGCTGATTAACACTTTTTTCCCACTAGTATAGAACTTGGTCAAGTGTATATATGTGGTATGTGAAAGATATACTAGTTAACCCAACCAATTATGCACTTACTAATACCGGTTTGAAATGAAAAGACCGGTTATATAATGAGTAAATTAATTTTAACTGGTTAACACATTTTCACAGTAGTTTACAGCTTGGTCAAGTGTATATGTGGTTGTAGTAGACATACTACTTAACATAACCAGTTATATAAAAACTAATAGCGGTTTGATATTACAATACAGGACATTTGAACATGTGAAATGCAGCAGAAAGTATATCGGTCTCTCAATGGTGGATGCAAGGCACCAAAAAACCCTATCAAGAGTGTAACAGCCTTCGTGGACTCTCTACTGTGTCCAAAATCAGATACGTCCACCTTCCATGCCCTTGCTTGCTTGAGTGGTCAATGTAAAAGGTGTGGCCCGGCTAAATTAGATTTTTGTGTTGCAAAGGCTGCATTTATTACTAAAACGATTGTGGTGAAGATTTTTGAGGACCTAGAAGTAGGAACTACGCGTGACTGTAAGAAGAAGAAAAGGAAAGTCTTGTCGCATAAGGAAATATCATGCCAGGATCTCTCAGTCATGTTCAAAGACCATCTTAAGAAATACATAATGCATAATTTTGTGTATAGATGGTAAGAAGAACAATATAAGGAATGTATACAAAGCTTTCCAGAAGATGTTGTTGTGTCAGTTGTTGACTTTGCTGAAAATTATAGTTTCAAAGAACAAAATGAGATTCAGTCCATGCACTGGTATTCAAGTCAAGTAACTATTTTTGTGCACATAAAATATTTTCGAATTGCAGGTAACGACATCACCCTAGATCAATATTATTTCTTTTGTATTAAGCCTTCAATAATTTAAATGATTTTTATATTATGCAAGTGACATCCACAAGACAATTCACTTCTTCATTTCAGATGACAAGCAACATGACACACATTTTGTTCAGCACTGTTTTTTGAAACATGCAGAATGGCTAAAGCAATTTGGTCTAAACATAAGGCGTCATTGGGTATGGTCTGATGGAGCATCTTCACAATTCAAAGCAAGAAGACCATTCTATTTCCTTGCCAGGTATACCATGTTCTAACAAACATTATCTGAAGGTGGTTTTAATATAGAGACCTATAATATTGGCATTAAAGTTGTAATAAAATGCTTGTCTAACATCAATAATATTATAATACGTGTTTTTTTTTGGTAATTTTATCGTGCCAAGAGTATATTAATCTTCTTCTATCCAGTGAATAAAATGCAAATACGGTGTTTTTACGGGATGGAAAATGTCTTGGAACTTTTTTGGATTCGGCCATGGTAAGGGAGAACACGACGGTGTGGGAGCAGTGATAAAAAGGTCTTTAACTCAATATCAATTGCAGCCAAACTGCCCAAAGATAGACTGTGCTGCAGATTTTGTGGCATTATTGAGACAGACCTTGTCAGATGGTGCTACAGCCACCTATGCATCCCACGCCCGTTATGTAAGCAGGATTTCTTGGGTGATTGAATTGGGGGATGTCGAAAAGGGAAAATTTTGGGATGTGAAGGCTGTAAAAAATACCCGTTCAATGCACTCTATTTATGCACATTCGGAGCATGATACAACTGCTTTGATAACACGTCTCACTGTCTTGTTTCTGTAGTGCATGTAAACAAGAAAAGTGGAGGAGATGTGTGAGCAAGTCACACGTTCCTTCCTGGACATACCTTATTTTGGAGCCTACAGAAGAAGGGGAAGACGATGACGATGAAATAAATGAGTGTGCAGCGTATGAAGGACACTATGACACCCTCAGTCAAGCTCTTATTGTTGGTGATAATTTTGTTGTTCCCGCACCAAATGACAATGAAGAAAAAAGTGGATTTCTATATTGTGAAATGCACGGCAATTGTTGAGGAGTTTCATTCAGACGTTGGAGATGACTGTGGCAATATCATTGGGCGAGGATCCTATGCTATCAAAGGGTTTTACTATTGTATGATAAATGAGAAGACCTACGAGCTTTTGGACAAAAAGCCATATATTCACATCTTGTTCGGGAAATCAAAATCCCCATGATACCCCATCCCAGCAACTCAAAACTATATACAATATCACTTGATGTCAGTGAGTCTATCTAGAATAGTATGCCTTTTGAGCTATAGCAACCAGTTTGTTTAGAGTTTTTGTCCAAACTTCCTTTTTAAAATAAAAAAATTTCTTTGTTTATCCCTTTGAATCACTACATGTCCTTACATTTCAAATAAACTAGTTCTATAAAGGCGGCAATTTAATGGTTTTGTACTGGTATCATACAAGTTGGAGATTACAGGATAAGTACAATAATAGTACAAACATGATGGCAGAATCCCTTTCTCTGACTGTGCCTTTAACTGTAAACTGAACTGTGTTTGAAACCAGTCACTTCTCAGTATCATATCGGTATCATACAAGTCTCTATTTGACTCTTCTCATTTTTTCACACGACCAGGTCACCCACCACCAAAAGGATTGGACAAAGCAAAATCAATGTGCTTCTGTGAGTCCACTCTAACCAGGAAAGATGCAATATTGACAACTTGCTTGCCAACCCTCTTGTTGCCTGCTTCTCCTCCTCCTTTGCCAGAAGATGCACTCTCTGAAAAACCCTAATCAGCCTCTCTCTCTCTCTCTCTCTCTCTCTCTCTCTCTCTCTCTCTCTCTCTCTCTCTCTCTCTCTCTCTCTCTCTCTCTCTCTCTCTTTGTCCCTCTCCCTCTCTCCTTTTATTTTCAAGATACTTCAAATATAGAATACAACGTATTTCCGTGCAACTTGCTTGTAAATGTATTATACATGAATTTTGTTACATTGATTGACAAAAAGGCTGAGTAATTCTCCATTTACATCCATCGATAAAAAAATACATCAACAAAAGTCGCCCACTTCAAAGACTTTATGAAGCTTTTGTTTTACAAAAAAAAATTGTTCCTTTGTTCTGGAAAAAGTCAATCCACCATTTCCAATAAAAATGACGCACATAGGTGTCGTCAGGTTGTTCGTCTTCACAAATTATAGTCCTCTTTGTATACTCAATTCTGTCCTTAGAGATCAACCACCGTGTTAGCCAATTTATGACAGTGGTTTAAAGAAAACAGGCGCGCACTTCTTTAGACTACTTTTCTAGCTTGGAAAAAACAAGAAATGACCCCAATGAATTAAACATTAGCTTATATCCAGAATCATCAAAGATAAGTGTGTCAGGTGGTAGGTCAGGAAAATTTTTGAGATTCTTGTGGAACACCGGTTTATCTGTCCCGCCCATTTTAAAAGGGGCCCTTGTGCACTGCGCCTGACTTACCACTCTATTGAATCTTTTGTGGTGGTCTGGGAACATTGTTGCTAGCGTGCGTTTGAGCTTCTCAAACTCGTAGTAGCTCCATATCCACACTTAGAACCATCTAAAACAAAAATTCAGAAACACTTCTACATTGGGACTTACCCAAAACTGTGTATCCCCTTCAACAACATGGTGCATTTTCGGCCAGTAGGGCAATTCTTCACCATATTTTACATCAAATTTCTTGAGCAGTAAGCTATTAAGGTCCAAAATGAGAACCCTATGCTGGACGCTCAACGGAGGTGGTAGCCTTGGCCATATCAGTGGGATTCTTTTATACCATAGAGGAAACACGATCACTGGAGAAGACAACACGCAATTCCATATTGCACGAATGTCAGCCCTGCCATTCTGCTTGTCAGCCCTTAACCTATCTGCAAGGCGCCATTCTTCAACTGAAAACATATCTGTAGATGCAAAATTACACAAGACTCAAATTTAAATATGCAATTAGGACATATCTATAGATTGAAATCATACAATAAAAATACACAATGTTCAAAAATTAGGCACAAGATGAAAGAGACGTCGAATGGGAAAGAAAGTTATATTAATTTCAGAAGTGGTTACATAAAAAGAAACATAGGGGGCGCAAACTATAATCTTTTGCAGGCTCTAGGTTTAGGGTCAAAACTTGTGCCGGTATTCTGCATCTCCTTAGTGTCTTCTATGTCCATCTCCTCTTCTGGATGCCCCTGGGTCTCTTCCTCTTCCTTGCTTTTTTTCTCCATTTCAGGCTTCTCATCTGCTGTCTTCTCGATTTATTTATTTTTTTGCCTTTCTCATATGTTGAGCAAGGGTCTCCTTGGGACTTCCCTCCAGCCTGACATCTACACGACCATCAGCTTTAGAAAGCTGTACAGCAAAAGATCACTTTTTAGAGCCTTAATCAATGAAAAAACTTAATCTTGCCACGTTGGCCTCGTTTTCTCGGGGTCTTTGATCTTGTCACACGCACGCCAGTGTCTAGCATCGTCTTCCTGATTCCGGTTTTCCCTTCAGCACCAGTCGTACTCTACTCCTTTACCTCAAAGTTTTGTTCTTCTTCTAGTGTTTCCAAAATAGGTTTCTCAGCATTACCAGGGACACTTTCATCAAGCAAAAACTCCACAGGTGTCTTGTATGCAGGCTTCATTGCATCGTTCTTTGTGTCGTTACCGGCAGTAGTTCTGAAGCAGCTTGACTCTGAAAAAACATCAGAGAAGACAAAAATCAACCACCTGATTAAAACAATGGTGTGTTTCTTACCCATTGGAACAATTTTCTCAACTGTTATTGGGCATGGTTCAAGTGGCTTCTTCTTTAGAAGGGATTAGTCTTCTGCAGAAATAACTCCAGGGCAATCCTTAAGCAGGCACTTTCTTTTCTCAACCAAGTGAGCATAGCAAAATGCATGGTATGCATGTGAACAAGGCAATAGAACAACATGGATTGAGCGATTGTGATCATGAATTTTTACACCACAGGCATTGCACACATCAATGAGAACAACACTATGTCCAGGAGTTGAAACTCGTGCAAGCAAGACTATGGTTTCATGTAGCATTGGTTGACTAATCATGTCTATCACAAACGTGACACAGAGACCAAAGGTTTCCTCACGCTCCAAGCATTTGGATAATTCTTCCTGTAGGCAAGAGACCTCTGTTATCAGACAATGTCAAACAGGTATAAAATTGGTATGAATGCTTGAAGATCGGTATAATAATGTTATCATACCGATATGATTACATCCTGCCGATATGATGTTATCCCACCGGTATGATGTTATTATACTGGATAGTATAACATCATATCGGTAGGATAACATCCGGTAACATCATACCGGTAGGATAACATTATACCGGAAGGATAACATCAAACCGTTTGGATTTTATCATACCGTTACAGTGTAATCATATCGATCGGATCTAACCATACCGGTCGGATGTAACCATACCGGTAAGATGTAACCATACCGGTAGGATATAATCATACCGGTAGAATGTAATCATATCGGTATGATAACATCATACCAGTATTGTCATCTACCCTTACCGAATTGATGTTATTGTCATACTATTATGTTTTTTTATTATTCGGTTTTGTGGTACCACATTCTACCAATCCCGGTATGATAGAGCCATAATACCGGTATTGTAAAACTTATAATACCATTTTCACTACTATTAGAGTTTCAGTACAATATGGTTATTATAATCATACTGTTACTTTAGTGTTAAACTACTGTTTTGTTTTGTTACTATATCAATATTTTTTTATTGTTATACCTGTATTATGTTGCTTTCATACCGTTATTGTGATCATTAATAGAACTTATAGTAACATGTTCACCAATAGAATACCAATACCGGTATTGCAATCGTTACTTTGCAGGTATGTTTCCATTATGTATAGTAATCAATCTACTTTATAGGTATTATTGTGTAATCATTCCACAACAGTATATAGACTATAGTATATTGTACATCCAAACCAGTACTTTGCAGGTATTATACTACAATCAGATGGAGTTAAATGCATACATGTGCCTACTGTAGGGTGGCTTTTTCTTGGTCAAATTTTTCTTGGAGGCTATCAAGCAAGCCTGTTGGTACATTGGCATCGTCAGGGAAGTGAATTCAGATGGTGTCAAGGGCACCCTCGCAACGGTGCACATCAACAAGAATCCTTAGCCTTTTGACACTCGGCTGCTGATACATTGTCATGAGATTTTCTAGCCTCAACAAGTAGTTCTTGCAAGGAAGTGGATACTTCAACACTAAACGCAGATTGAGTAGTTGCAAAAAGCCCACTTCCGGCTAGTGTACTTCCGGATGGGGTATTTACTAACAAGATGGCAGAACCACTTGGGGTTCCTGTGGATCCTTGGGAAGTCTCTAACTTCCATTGTTCTCTTTTCCTATCTTAGTGACCTTCATTCGTCACATTCTTCACCACCTCAGATGCAAACTTAGCCCACTTTACCGGACCTATGCATACGAAATAAACATCTCCGCGTGCAAACTTGACTCCCAGCAGATATTTTGGTGGTTTGGATTGATACACCTACTTGTAGAGCTGGTAGAGTGCCTTGTAGTGATCTAGCCTTGCTGTTTTTATTGGCACTTTTTTCTCCTTCACTGGAAGACACGTGAAAACTTTCATCCAGTTGGATATGGGCACATCTTCATCTGTCAACTTCCTAACATCTTTCCCCTCAAGACTTAACCCATATTCCCTGTGAAAATCCTTGTTTGTCGTGCAGAATGCCTTTAATGGCACCTCCACATCCTTGGGGTGAACAAAGTGGCTGATTTTGGGAGGAGGCTGTAATTTCTGTCTCTGAAAGAATAAATCCATATTCATTACTCAATATATCCACACCTCAATACTCTACTACACATACAAGTCCGTTGTACACAACACAAAGAGAGACAGAGAGAGGTGACATACCTTCGTGGGAGAATTTCAGGTCTTTGTGGGGGTGACCTATCGAGCTGCATTCCTTGGGCTCTTTCTTAGGTTGTTATCCATAGCGAAGGATAAGAAGCGTGCACAGGGGGCTGTAGAGTGAGCTGAGAAAGGTGCAAAAGGAGAAAGGCATAGAGATATGGAGAAGTATAGTCATGCAAACATTCACCTGAACATTCATCTGACGTGGGCTCCACATAGTTTTTGAATCCTCCACACGATTATTAAATTCAAACGATTTTGTATCCTCCACACAATTATTTAATTCAAACAGTTCTTGCCCATAACACTAGTTTCATACCCCCTAAATTTTAAGCCTCCAAAAGCAACTTTCAACCGATTAAAACCGGGCCACCTATTCATGCATCCACCCAATATGCTATCGTAAAATGGGTCACACAAAAAATCTGTAAATTTTTGGTTGGAGACTTTTTTCTAAACAAAGCGTAAGAAAATGAATGCTCTCTTATAAACTTCACTAAGTGGTTTGCATCTAGAAGAGTTTGCTTAATAGAAGGAAAATTTTCAAAGTCCTTTAAGAGAATATTCAAAGTGTGAATAGCACATGGAACCCATGTAATCTCTAGATACTTTGCTTCAATTGCACTTCCAGCTACTTTGTAGCTAGATGCATTATCTGTGACAATGGCAGTCACATTTTTAGGTCCTCCTGCTCTTTTGATCAAACACTCAAATACATCAACAAGATATCCACTAGTTTCCTCTTTCAGGGATGTATTGATCACTTCAGGAAGATGGAACCTCTTGGACAAATCAACATCACATTAATCAATGGTTTCTTCTAACAATTTGTCCAACCATATAGAGACATTGTGCATCCATACTATGGCACATAATCAAGAGTTGTGCGCTTTAAAATATTCGTTGATGTAGTTTTCACTTTATCTAAATATTCTATACGCATCTTATTATAATCGAGAACCGCAAAACCCTTCTTCGATGTGCTCATTAAAGCATCTTTGAAGATAGGATTTCGAATGACATAAAAAGGAATTCCACATGCAACAAATGCTTGCATCCACTTAAGATGGAGTTCAAGCAGCCATTGTTTCCCAAATGCCTCATGCAAAGTAGGATCACTTGGTGCAGGTTCTCCTCCAGCCCATGCTTCACTTCAGCTTATGTTAGCAAAGCTTCCGGTAGGATTAAAGCTACAATTCCAAAGGATGAATGACATCCTCCTTGATCTAAAGCACGGGTCAAGGGAGGGTTTTGTTCATTCTCGAGTGTCATATCGATTTCCCTAGCCATAGATGGAGCCATCATTTTGGGACCTCCCTTTTTTTGCCCTCAACATAGGCTCTCTTTGCTCTGAGCGTCCACTCGGGAAATTTTTCTTCAATACCTCTTGGGGGATATTTGCAAGCTAAAACGTTTCCAGGAATTTTGAACACATGGTCTTTTATCTTGTGAGCATTTTCGCTAGAATTATGGCCACAAGTCTTACACCTCAACTTTGATGTAGTCTTTCCATTGATCAATTCATTTGCGTAGTTCCACTCGTATCTTTTCACCATCTTCTTAAGGTTTGCAAACTCAAACAGAACTAATTACTAAATACACATTTAAAATTCAAACTCTAATACCATTTACATTACTTTATTCATCAACATTTTCAACCTCTTTAAATTATAAATACCAAATATATTTTTTTTCAAGTTTGAGTTTTCACTTTACACATGAATCATGATAAATAAATCGCTTAATCTATCTCAATAACTTCCAAGTGTGAGTAAACTCTACACAAAGCAAGATATCTTTAAAAAACCTATCTAAATTACCTCCAAGTGTGAGTATAACTCTACACGTGGCAAGCAATCAAAATTCACTACTTCTCAAAATCTCTTCTAGGTGTGAGAATACCTCTACACAAAGAGAGAGATTATTATTTATCTACCTAAATTGTATGTAGTGTGAGTATTACTCTACACATGACAGACAATCATTAGATAAATCTAACTAAGTTACTTCCAGGTGTGAACATAGTTCAACACATAACAAGTAACTCTTAACTTTAACTATCTAACTAAAGTTACTTCTAAGTGTGAACATAGCTCAACACAAAGCAAATAATTGCTAACTTTAACTATCTTAAATCACATCCAAGTGTGAGTTTCCTTTACATAAGGCAAGTACTCATTAACTATCTTACTTAATTTACCTCTTGGTGTAAGACATACTTCACACAGAGCAGATAAAGGCTCAAAACTAATTTTTACTAAAAACCTTATAAGACTAAATTTAAACTGACTTTTTTATATTTTTCTTGATGTTGTAAAGCTCACCTATAGATGAGATAAGGGAAGAGAGATCAATAGAATGAGGAAAACAGTCCGTTTTCACGGTATATAAAGAGATTTATTTTGATCGTAATAGTATTTCGATCAAAATTCTAAAAAATTATATGATACAGTGGTTTTGTTGAATTGGCATCGTATAATACGGTCGAATAAAGATAGGTGTCGTATGATACATCCGTTTAAAGCGTATTATACGTACATTGTGTAACGTGCAATGCAACGTAGGTCTGAACCAGTGTGGAGTATGTAAAGGTCTTCATGCTCAAAGCTTGGGAGGGCTTTTGGTTACTGCATGACACATACAAAGCAGTCAAAAGAGCGGAAAAGCCCACTACTAAGTTCTTTGAAGTACTACCACAGGAAGCATCCACCCTTTTTGCCAAGAAGAAGTCCACCAACTCCGTTACCCCTACCTTCCCTCTCAACCAGTTCTACACCTCCCAGTCACCCCCCTCAATAAACTTCTCGTCCTTTGTGTTACAGCAAGCTCCTGCACAGACAGACATGGAGGAGCTCACAAGAGTTCTAGCTAAGGTGAATATTGAGTTTCCGACTCTCAAGGGTCTCTCCACAGAGAATGCTTGATGACCATGCCCGGAGGTTTTTGCCTCTTTGTAGAGGTTATGGCCTCAACCGAGAAGATGTCTACTTAGTACTCTTTCCATCTACCTTGGATGGATTAGCAGACAAGTGGTACAATCAATTTGCAGAGAACCAATTTGCTACTTGGGCTACATTAAGACAACAATTTTGTGAAGCTTTCAGACCAGGCGACTTCCAAGAAAAGTTTCTAGATGAGTTGGCCAACCTGCTGCTTCTGCCCAAAGAGACTTTTGTAGAACTCATGAACAAAAAAAATTCTCTAGTCGCCAAGATTCCTCAGCAATCAGGTGAGTTTATGGTCAAGAAATGGGTAGAGAAGGCTCTTCCAAAGACTTCTAAGCAAAAACTTAGAGAGAATCTCCGACCTGACGCCACCCTGGAGGAGTTTGTTGCGACTGTGACTAGGATAGAGGGGGCAAGGAAGTTATTTACCGACTCTTCTCATCTAGAGACTGCCTTTGTACTCTTGGAGAGACCATCTGACCCTTTGACTTCTTTACATAGAGAATTGGAAGCCCTGAAACTACAACGCGCTCTTCAAGAGGAGAAATAAATCTCTCTTAGACAAGAGAAGCCCCCACATCATGAGGCTTTGGATCATATCAAGAGGGAACTAGAAGAGCTTAGGTCTCAGCAGGAGACTAAGGCTATGGTATAGTGCAGTTCATGCGGCTCTCTAGGACACCCTCCACAAGACTGTCCCCTTCATGCTTATTGCCACTTCTGCAAAAAGTCTAGACATGAAGACAAGGATTGCTACTATATCAATATGGTTTCCCCCTATGGCTATCCAAATTACATGCCACCTTTTCTCAATACCCCTATTGTCCAAGGTATGCTTTGCCATCTCAAAATGTTTATCATACTCATGCTCCCTCTACCCCTCAGAGCTTCTACACCTCAGTTTCCAACTCCATGCAACAAGAGCAGAGACCACCTCTTCCCCCGTTTTGTCCATCAAATCGGCCCATCTTATGTTGCATATGTGGAGAATATAGGCATTACCAAAGAAAATGTCCTTTACCTGAAGGGTCTCGTCCTTGTCGTCATTGTCTAGAGTCTAAGGACCATTACAGTAAGGATTGTCACAAGCAAAGGTCAAGGTGGATACCACTCCAGAATGGTACGGCGATGTCTTGCATTTGCTATCTACTGGTTTGTACCCTGAGAATGTGTCTCCACTATAGAAGAGAAGATTGATTTTGAAGTCTAGACCATTCACTCTGATTGGAGGCCAGCTCTACAAGTCAGGACCAGATGATGTTCTGAGACGATTTCCCCTCATGAAGTTGAGAATATTTTGGAAGATGACCACAGTGGTCCCATTGGTGGATTATCCTGGTCACATAACCACCCAGAAGATTCTACAGAGTGGCCTATGGTGGCCCTATGTTTTTTGGGATGCAATTGCCTATGTGAAAATATGTGACGTGTGTCAATGTTGTGGACCTAAACCAAGCAAGCAATTCAACCGTGTTCTGCAGGTCTCTATGGCATGGCTGCCCTTTGAGAGATGGGGCATGGATTTTGTGGTCCCAATTGCTCCTCCGGCCCAAGCAGGTAAACGAAAGTATCTACTCGTATCTATAGATTATGTAACCAAGTGGGCATAGGTACTGGCGACAACTAATTGCACTAGCAATATTGTAGCCAAGTTTCTGTATGAAAATATTATGTGCAGGTTTGGATGTCCCCTAGAGATCACCAATGATAGGGACATTCACTTTGTTAATGAAATGATTTCAACCTTACTCTCCAACTACGAGATTTTTCATCGTAAGTCTTGTTCCTATTACCTTAGAGCAAATGGGCAGGTCGAGAGCACCAACAAGGTTTTGATAGCCCTTCTATGGAAAGCATGTCATCTTTATCCAATGTCTTGGGCTCAAGCTATCCACGGAACCCTTTGGCATACCGAACTTCCTTCAAAGCCACAACCAATCACACCCCATTTCAGTTAGCCTTTGGTTTGGAAGCAATAGCACCCTTTGATTTCAACTTAGGGTCTCCATGAGTAGGCAGTCTGCGCTCCAATTGGGGTTTGGGGCTTGCCTCTGTCTCTTGTGTCGCCCTATAAGAAGAAAGTTGTTGTTTGGCTTCTCAGGCTCTTGAAGCAGAGCAGCTTCGTCGCAAGGCTGTAGCGCAGATAGTGTGTCGTGATCTCTACAATGGGTGCTCCTCAGTGCAATGTGCATGACAATCTCACTCAAAACAGACTGAAAACAGAAAACAATAGACAACAACGGAGCTCACAGAGACACAACAGCAATAGTAGACCACAACAAATGACTCTCGACTATCTCAAAGAACTGATATAGACTCTGGCATGGTAGCACACGCAGCTCTAGCCCAGGACTCTCAGGTACAATGGGGTGTCGAGGCTCAGATGTGCAGGGATGGTGAAGACGTGCTCTGTGTATACACTCACTCTAAACGACTACGTCAAGATAATGATGACCAAACCGCTACCACTCATATATACAACTATAAAGAGCCACCAACGGCACATAAATGACAACATCTAAGTCTATCTCCATTGAGTGGTGGTGGTGACCTGGCCACGGTGTCCACTAGACCACCGTATCCCTGCCACATGTCACTACCCAGCGAGTCCATCCAGTGTGAACCTACCAACCAAAGACCAACTCTAAAGTCCAAATTGTACTAACTGTCAGGTGAAAGTGACACTGTAGCCTACTCTATAGGTTGCCCGCCACACATGACCTCTCATCGTCTCCGTGAGAGGAAGACTGAAAAAATATGAAACAAAACTACTAGCTACTGCATATGTACAATGGTGAGCTCCTGAATTTAACATCCAAGAGATAGAGTGGTGGCCACTGCTGCGCCCAAAGTATTAGCCTCTGGAGGTGGAGCCATCAAATCAATGGTGGGGCCCTGCTGTATGTGAGCTCTCCCGTCTGTAACTAGGCCCCCTGGGAAGGGACCAGCCACCTACTGTTGCTGGGCAAATGGTAGCACCTATCTTGTAGTGTAATGAGGACGTCGAGTGACACAGCCATGGTGGTGTGCTCCAACAATTCCGTCGCAGCAAGTCAAATTCTGCATATGAGGCAATGGTGACAATTGAAACCCTTGAGGAGGATACTGTTGTTGATTGTAGTACTAAACTGGAGTCTGTGGGTAAAGTCCCATAAATTGCTGAGAAGGACCCAAAGGACCCGTTGCTGCATTCTGCACTGGTATACCTGCTCTAGTCCACCCATACCCCATACCCGTCATCATCGTAGGCTCGGTTGCCCTATTTTCATGTAAGAGCAGTTCTCTAAATCCTTGTACTTGATTTTGAAGGTCATTAATCACTTGAGACTTTAACTTCAAGGCCTGTTGGAGTGCAAAAATAGTGGCATCCCTATCGGCAATGGCACTCTTAGCAACTCGCAGAGATCCCTCCATAGCTGCTTAAGTAGCAACGTGACGTTGGTGTGTAGCTGCTAACCGCTCTGCTCCAAGCTCGCCTGGACTCTTGCAATATATCCTCAAATAGTCGAAAAAGTGATGTAGAGTCCGCCACTGTGGAAGGTCCTGTAACAGTGTTAGGGTGAAGAGAGTTGGCAAGTGGTACAGTGGGTGGCACTGGGGTGGCAAGTGGCACTGCTCGTGGTGGTGGACTGGGAGCATGCCTCTCGGTCGGAGTAGAGATGGTGGGAGTGGTTGCAACAGGACTAAGCATAGGAGAAGAAGAAACTCCCACTGGGACTTGGGAGCTAGTCACTGTGGTAGGAGTAAAAATAGAAACAGTAGAGAGAGGGATACACACTGTAGAAGCCACATTTGTGACATTCTTAGTGTGATCTACAGTGCTTGAACTTACCATTGAACCAGTAGCGGAAGTATGCGAGGAACGTCAAACAGGTTGCTTCACTCGAAGCTGCTGGCTTTCCGAAACTGGGAGTGATACTAAAGATTCTACTGTGTCTTTCAATACCTTTGCCCTCTTTTTCTTTGGCTTCCCAGGGAGATCCATTGTCTATTCAATATATTTCTCTTTTGCCTTAGATATTTTATGGCGCATATCTACATCTACATCCATAGGACAAACTGGTATGTTAATGACCCAAGCCAACATGGCAGCTAAAAGCATTGAAAGCTAGATTGCATAGATTGCATCTGAGCTCTGAATCTTTTTGCCCGCGACTGTAAAGAGGTAAATAGAATTTGATGAAAGCCACCCGGGATGGTGTGGCTAAGGCATTATAGGCCTTCGCAGTGCGCAAATATAGTAGGGACATCACATATGCCTTTGCTTACTTTAGCAGCTCGGACCAAAAACTAGTACTTGAAAATGGCCCAGATCTTCTTATTCCTTGCATAGTCAACATGGCTCGTACTAAGTAGCTCTTTGCATGCCTCGATGGTCGCATCTTTCGAAAGTTGTGAATAGGTTCTCATAGCCGGTTTTACTACAGGAAAGGTTGTCATCCCCAAAGCGTGACCAATGCGTGTAGCAGTCAGTGGGTGCCCTCTGACTTTGGGAGAAAACTTGAGAACCTCATGCACCATATCCATGGGAATATCATAGAGCAGATCGGCCTCTGATAATGCTGACAGACCTAGCGTATGTAGCTGATCTTTTGATAAGACTTCTTGAAGAGATGGATGAGGTTGCTACAGATGGAAGTTCAAAGCGAATTTGGTTTGAGTTTTAAAAGAAGGAGGACAAGGAATTTGATGGCTCAGTACCTGCGTGATGGCTTTCCTCTTCTTTTGGTTTTTCACAGCATCTTTGTGTTCATCATCTTCCTCTTCCTCTTGGCTAGAAGACTCTAAGTCAGATTCAGAAGCAAAGCCCGAGTCAGACGCTTTGTAATTCTCATCACTGTGATCAGTGGAGGATAGATCAGTGAGGCCATGGCTAGAGGTATCTACATCCTCTTTCTCTGCAGAACTTTGGGATGTTTCAATTGGCCTCTGTGGAGACAAATCTTTCTTCTTCCTAGATTGTTTGCTTGTACCAGCCATCGTGAGTTGTGCTTGAAAATTTCAAACCTAAAAAGCGTCAGTCGAGATTGATGAATAGTTCCTGTCCAAAAAGATAACTGCCTGAATGAAATCAGTATAGAAGAGCAAGCTGCAAGTGTGCTCTTCATAGATGTAACGCTCTCTGGCCATTGTGCAGGGTGAACTCTACTCCAAGATTCCAGATGTAGCACTGCACTTGGAAAAAGCTTGATTACGCACGGAAGAAGAGTCAGGCAACCGATGCAGGAGGAGGGCGATATCAGGGAGCAGATGCAGGAAGAGGAGGGCGATATAAGGTCAAGGGAGGGTTGGTTAGGGATGAAGTTAAAATTAGATTGGGTAGGGGAGGCGAATATGCTAGGTAGGGTACGTTGAGTAGGGGCGAGAGGGATTGGTGAGGGGCGAGGGGGGGTTGGTGGGTAGGGGTGAGGGGCAAGGGGGGTTTGGTGGGTAGGGGCAAGGGGGGGTTGGTGGGTAGGGGCGAGGGGTATGTTGGGTAGAGGCGAGGGGGATTGGTGAGGGGGGGGGGGGGGGGGGGGGGTTGGTGGGGGGGGTTGGTGGGTAGGGGCGAGGGTCAAAGAGGGGTGGGTAGGGGCTAGGGGGAGTGAGGGGTGGGTAGGGGCGAGTGGGAGTAAGGGGAGGGTAGGGGCGATGGTCAGAGAGGGGTGGGTAGGGGCGAGGGGGAGTAAGGGGAGGGTAGGGGCGAGGGAAAAGTGTGTAGGGGCGAGGGGAAGCGCTTAGGGGCAAGGGTAAGGGAGGGGTTGGTTAGGGCGAGGGGGTTTATTTTAGGGGGTACGGGCGAGGGAGTTATTTTAGGGGGTAGGGGCAAGGGGACGTTGGTTAGGGTAGGGGCGAGAGGGAAAGGAAGTCAAAAGCAAGAAGTTCTGCAGTAATTTAATTCTTAGGCTCATCAGCAAAAAGAGTTCGGTATTGAGCTCCCACTCCACTTAGTAAGGGAAAGCAGAAAGCGGCAACAACAAAAGGAAGATTTCTATGAAAGCAGAAATTGTTGAAGTTGTGGTTAGGTAGGCAGCAGGCACTGGCGTGGTGGAATATTTAGGCCAGCAATTGCAGCAGCAGCTTTAGGTTTTGTTCTCCAAAGATGCCTTGTGATACAACGGCAGTACCAACAATTCAGAGTCGAAGGTAGAGAGAGAGAGAGAGAGAGAGAGAGAGAGAGAGAGAGAGAGAGAGAGAGAGAGAGAGACTGTAGATGCTGAAGAATTAATGGTCGATCAGGACTTCCACACAGTTAGAGACGTAGTGTACAGAGAGGGAGTGGAAACATAGAGGAAGGATATTATGGAGCAAGAGCTTTGTTTTGGAATTGTGTTTGTGTGAGAAGCGACAGTAGTGTGTGTGAGCACATGTGAGAGAGATAGAGGACAGACAGAGAGAGATGCACCACAGTAGTGCTAGGAACAATACCAAGAAAAATCCATATTCTATATGATTACAGTTGTACATCAGACAATTTGAAGAAATCCACAATGACAGAGAGAGAGGGCAGTAGAGAGAGAGCTGTAAGCTTTAAGGACTAGAGATAGAGATACCCAAGGATACTGATAGACACAGAGACAGAAACAGGAGGAAGATGATTATCCAATCTATGAGTGAATTTAAATAATTAAAAAGAAAAATCTGGATCGTAGCTGGAATCCAACCTGAATTATATCAATGAGATGAGAAGGAATTTGATGCATGCAGTAAAACAAGGAGAATTTTAACAATAACACGGATTACAAATGAGATGAGAACTTGACATAAGCTAAATCTAAGAAGAGGGGAAATGGAAATATGGAGAGAGACGAGGATTGAGGACGGGACAATGAGGACGGGACGGTCATAAGGTTGTAGGTGGGAGCTATAACATAACCAGATTCTAAAGAGTCAGGCAAGTGAGTGATAGCACTTTATTCTTGATCCATTTACCAGTGGCAAAGGAACGCCTGCTAGAGTGACCAACTGGACATCCCCCTGTAGCAAAATCTCTTGTACCAAGAATGGACCTTGTCAGGTTGGGACCAACTTCTTAGCTTTCTTCAGATACTTAGCTTGATAGAGTAGCACCAAGGAACCCTGTGTTATTTTTGGCTTTTGGAGATGGTGATCATGCCATGCTTTGCGACAAAGTTGCTCGGCTTGGAGAGCATGTGAAGCTAACCTCCTGCTTTCTTCTAACATTGAGAGACGAGAGAGGTTTGCTGAATCAATCCCCGCTGTGACACGAACACTTCCCACTCTTGTTGAACCTAAGTTGAACTCATATGGTGCAATTGCTTCTAGGCTAAAATCTAGCTTGAATGGGGTGTAGTTAGTGGTTGCCTTGAAGGAGGTGCGATAAGCCCAAATTGTGCCGAGGATAGCCTGAGCCCAAGATGTTGGATGCAGGTGACAAGCTTTCTTGAGAAGCATGATTAGCTTTTTGTTAGTGCTTTCAACCTGCCCATTTGCTCTAGGATAGTAAGAGCAAGACTTGCGATGAAAAATCTTGTAATTTGTGAGGAGTGTGGAGATCACGTTGTTGAAAAAATGACTACCTTGATCACTGGTGACTTCTAGAGGACACCCAAACCTACAAAAATTTTGCGACAGTGGTGGCTGTACAGTCGATGGTAGCCACTAGTTTGGCCCATTTTTTGCATAATCCATTGCTACCAGGAGATACTTACGATTGCCTCGTTGAGCAGATGGAGTAACTAGACCAACAAAGTCCAAGCCCCATCGCTCAAAGGGCAACCAAGCCATTGATACCTGCAGAGGGAAATTTGATTGCTTGCTAGGCTTGGGCGCACATCGCTGGCAGACATCACAAATCTTGACATGAGGAATAGCATATCTAAATATATAGGGCCACCATAAGCCTGTCTGTAAGATTTTTTGTGTTGTGATGTGACCAGGGTAGTGGCCACCCGTAGGACCATTGTGTGAATCCTCCAGAATGTGGTCTACTTCATGAGGAAAGACGCACCTACGCAGCACACCATCTAGCCCAGATTTGTAGAGCTATCCGCCAATCAAAGAGAAAGGTATAGACTTCAGCAAGAGTCTTCTTTTTTGCAAGGGAGAAGCATTCTCAAGATATAGTCTTATAGAGAGCAGATGTAACACATCTCCATACCATTTTGGGGTTGTGTCGACCTTAAAAAGATGACTATCAGGAAGGTCATCATCAACCCCAGTATCGGGCTCACCTGTGTGCCGCTTGCTTGGACTAAGAACTACTTCGAAGTCGAACTCCTATAATATCAGTAGCCACCTCCAGACTCTTCCTGCAGCTTGGGGTTTATTCAAAAAATAGCGTAGTGGATGATGATCTATGATGATAGTGAAGTGAACCCCTAACAAGTAATGACAAAACTTTTGTAAAGAATACACCATAGCCAAACCTTCCCTCTTTGTGGTGATGTAGTTGCGCTCTTCTTTGGTGAGCATGCGACTTGCATAGTGAACAGGGCGATCCAGGTTGTAGTCCTTACTAGGCTGAGTCAGCACAGCCCCCACAGCAAGTTGACTGGCATCATTATGCACATGAAAAGGGAGAGACCAATCTGGAGCCACTCAAATAGGTGCTTCAGTGAGGCACTTTTTGAGGTATTCAAATGCTTCAGCCTAAGGTTTTGACCATTTAAAGGGTATTGTAGCACTAGTGAGTCAGGTCAATGGTTGAGCCACCTGTGCATACATTCGTGTGAACCTGCGATGATAGCCTGTGTGGCCTAAAAGCTCTGAACACCTTTCGGGTTGATGCGAGGTGGTAACTTCAAGATTGCCATGATATTCTTTGGGTCAGGTGCTAAACCTTTGGCAGACACCACATGGCCTAGAAGTGTGGCCTCAGTGACCAAAAGTGACATTTGTTAGGATTGAGTTTTAGTCATGCTTCTCTACACCTAAGGAAGACAGCATAGAGCTGAGCGAGGTCCTCCTCTAGATTTTCCACTGGGGTTGAACATTGGGCACCTAAGAAGGTCAAAAAATCATCCATGAAGATGCAAAGATGACCCGTAAGTAAAGGACATAATATAAGATATACTGCTCGATTGAAGAAAGGTGGAGCGTTTTTCAACCCAAACGACATCCTAGTGTAGATAAAAATACCCCAGGGAGTCACAAAGGCCTTTTTAAGCTGATCACTTGGATGGATGCCCAACTAATTGTATCCACTGAACCCATCCATAAAACTGTACAATATATGCCTTGCTACATCAACTACCTGATCAAGTAATGTGGGATGCTCCCATAACCAAGCTGCTAAGAGGACGTGCTGAGGGTTGTCAGGGTCACCTAGGTTGACTTTTTTGATCGGGTCAGGAGGTGTAACTGTGGAGGGTACTTCAAAAGTTGAGAAGTGAGCTGCCTCTTGGAGCTTCAAGACATCATGTGCTGGTGTTTGATCGATTGGAAACTCCGCATACTCTTCTTGTGACCATCCTGGTGGAAGCTCCTCGAAGGGAAAATCTTCAGACACAGACATAACAAAGTGCTTTTGAGGGGGTGGGGCGTCCGACCTGAGAGATGTTAGAGGAAGGGGGGAATCATTGACGAGTTTATGCAGAGGAGATTTCGTCCCCCTTCGGTGATGTGTTATAGGTTCTCTGAGGCCAACGGCTTTTATCAGAGGAACATTTGAATCATGATAATCAGAGACTAACACACTTACTTCTTCGACTGGTACACTGTTTGCTGTAGGACTTGGGACATTGGTGTCCTCCTGGGGAGCTGGGAGAGAGAGTGTTACCAGCACAGGTGAGTTTTGAATAGAGACCGCATATCATGGCATCAAGGTGGTAGCTTCCAACCACTGCAGCAGGTCTTCGTCAGACCCGTCAGGTGGGATGGGCTGCTCAAGGTCGAGGTTGGACTATACTGACAATGAGCTGTGATGAACCACTAAATCCATACCTCCGTCAAGCGGAATTGGTTGCATGGGGGATCCAGGAGTATGTATCCACATGGCGTCGTTTCCCCAATCATGAAGTCCCTTAGTATGCCGCAACCATGGTCTACCAATCAGCAAAGGAAATCCTCCCTCCACCTGAGGACGACTGACCACCACAAAATCCAAGCTAAATGTGAAGTCTTGTACCATCAGAGGCACCTTCTCTACTATGCCCATAGGGTAGACTGTCCTATGGTCTGCCATGTAACAGTGAATGGAGTAGGGCGGATAGGCTGCAGACCTAAGGACAACATAGTAAATTCTAGCATCACATTGATCCCAGATCCACCATCCACTATGACGCCTGAGAATTGATTCCCAAGAATATACACAATGAGACGAGGAATTTTGTAGTCGGTGAGGGGAGCAAATGGATATGAAATCATGTAGGACTCCAAGGGCTGCATAGGTAGGTGCCCGCCACTAGGCCCTGCACAACAGGGTATAGAGACTCGATGATGGAAAGGGTGTCACTTCTAAAATTTGCATCAAGTCAAAGCATGTCGTATAGTGACACTTGTTTTTTTTTTTTAAAAGATAGACTTTGCTGCAGGATTCACTCCTTTGATTAGATCTTGCTCTAGTATCTTAAGCTTTTTCAAGTCCTCTACTGCTTCCATGAAAGCACCATCAACATCTGATAGAAGCGAGGTAGGTTGGCTCTTGACACTACTTACTGGTTTGTCAGCTACTAAGGGAGTTTGACTCATTTGTGTGACAAGAGATGGAAAAACTGGACCAGGGAGGCTGAGGCCAAGAGCAGCTCTATGTGCTTGTGTGAGCACACTAGCCGCTCTTCCACTTGCTTCATCCCATCTCAAGAGGCAACTACAAGAGTGGAAGGCGGGGCCTGTGGAATGGTGCTTACTGTGATGAGGTTAAACTTTGGGAATGTAAACTCCTGTTTGTTTTGGTTTGTGCTTGTTGCAGATGTGGATGCTCATTGTTTTGGGCAGTCCTTACTATAGTGATCCTTAGCTTCAGGACAGTGTCGACAAGGAGGCGACCCTTCTGGCAACGGACATTTGCTCTGATAATGTCCATACTCTCCGCACCTGTAGCACAAAATTGGCCTATTGGAGGGACGAGGTGGTCTCTGCCCTTGCTGCATGGGACCGAATGCTGACGTGTAGAAGCTTTGGGGAACTGAAGGAGTACTAGCATGATAAAATTGGGAGATGCAAAGTTGTTGTGCATACCTTGCTGCATAGGAGGTGTTGTCAACAGAGGTGGCAACGGGTTTTGATGGCCATAGGGTGAGACCATGTTGGATGCAGGTGCTAGCCCTTGTTGGAGAGAAGGACCTAGACTTTGTTGTATTTGCCGCAATCCCTTGATATAGTAGCAATCCTTGTCTTCGTGCCTAGATTTTTCATAGAAGTGGCAATAAGCCCGAAGGGGACATTCCTGTGGAGGATGTCCTTGGGAGCGATAAGAGCTGCATCATACCATAACTTTAGTCTCCTGGTGAGACCGAAGCTCTTCTAGCTCTCTCTTGATTTGATCCAAAGCCTCAAGATGTGGTGGTTTCTCTTGTCTCAGAGAAATTGATTTCTCTTCTTGGAGAGTGCGTTGTAGTTTTAGGGCTTCAAGTTCTCTACGCAAAGAAGTCAATGGATCAGCAGGACTTTCCAAAAATGCAAAGGGAGTCTCTATGTGAGGGGGGTTGGTGAATAGCTTCCTAGACCCCTCTATCCTAGTAGCAACTGCGATGAACTCCTCCAGAGTGGACTCCTCTGGCTAGAGCATCATGTTGGCCAACTCATCCAAAACCTTCTCCTGATAGTCACCTGGCCTGAAGGCTGCACAGAACTGCTGCCTTAACACTGCCCAAGTTGCAAAATGGTTCTCTACAAACTGGATGTACCATTTGTCTGCTAAGCCATCCAAGGTAGATGGAAATAGTACCAAATAAGCATCCTCTCTATTAAGACCGCGACCCTACAGAGAGATACAAACCTCCTTGCATGGTCATCAGCATCTTTTGAAGAGAGTCCTTTGAAGGTAGGTAACTTGATGTTCACCTTGGCCAAAACACTTACCAAAGCCTCCATGGCCCCTTGTTGAGCCTGTTTCTCAATAGCCTTTTGTAGCAGAATAGGAGAGAGCTTTACTGGAGAAGGTGATCTGGAAGATGTGGAACCGGACGAAGGAATGGGTGATGTATGTGGAGGTATGGGTGATGAGGTTGATGGACTTCTACTAGGTACCAAAGGTCGTCTTCTGTTATAGTACTTCAAAGGGCTCAGTAGTGCGCTTTGATGCTCGAGTGACCGCCTTGTATGTGTCATGCAGTGACCACCAATCCAACCAAGCTTTGGGCAAGAAAACCTTCAACTTGCTGAAGACTGGTCTAGACTCTACTAGACGAGGCAAGTGACTAGACCAGGCTGGACCAGGGATGAGGAGGACTAGATCAGGGTCAAGGAGGATTAGACCAAGGACGAGGACTGGTTGGACCAGGGCTAGAAATGACTACGTGCAGGGAGGACTAGACCAGTTGGACCAGTCGAGAGGAGAACAGTGCAAGGCAAGGTAGGCGAAGCTAGATAGACCCAACTAGCTTCAAGATTTGTACCTCACAGAGTGAGATTTCAGTTGAGGTCCCATCGTGATCGCCAAAATGAGAGCACCTATAGCGCAAATAGTGTGTCGTGCTCTCTACAATGGGTGCTCCTCAGTGAAACGTACATGACAATATTACTCAAAACAGACTAAAAACAAGAAACAATAGACAACAACTGAGCTCACAGAGACACAACAGCAACAATTGACCACAACAAATGACTCGACTATCTCAAAGAAATGATACAGACTCTGGCGTGGCAGCACACTTAGCTCCAGCCCATGACTCTCAGGTACAATTGGGTGTCAAGACTCAGATGTGCAGGGATGGTGGAGACATGCTCTGTGTATACACTCACTCTAAACTACTACGTCAAGATAATGATGACCAAACCACTACCACTCATATATACAACTATAAAGATCCACCAACGGCTCATAAATGGCAGCATCTAAGTCTATCTCCACTGAGTGGTGGTGGTGACCTGGCCACAATGTCCGCTAGACCACCGTATCCCTGACACGTATCACTACCCAGCGAGTCCATCCAGTGTGAACCGACCAACCAAAAGACCAACTATAGAGTCCAAACTATACTAATTGTCCTGTGAAAGTGACACTGTAGCTTGCTACAAAGGCGTGGCATGATCGCCATCTCCAAAAGCCAAAAATTATGCAAGGCTCACTAGTGCTACTTTATCAAGCTCGATATCAAAAAAAGCAAAGAAGTTGGTCCCTGCTTGGCAAGGACCATTCATGGTACAAGAAATTCTTCCAGAAGGGGCAATCCAATTAGTAACTTTGGAAGGTGTCCCCTTGTCTCTAGTAAGTGGCTCTTGAATCAAATGCTACTATCCCTTTGAGTAAGCCATCTGTAGCTGTTTCCTGAATCTCCTTTCTCTCTTCTTTCACTTGCCCTCCCACTAGAGCCTATGTTATGATCATGTCCTTGCACACTATCAGTCTCTGCTCTGCCTGTAAGTGGTCCCACATTTCCTACTTTCCTTCGGTATACTTTCTCTCCCACTGTGTAACCGAGGTACTTATTTTGTCCTAAACTTCTTGTAATCAGCTCATTCTTTCCATGAGATTGGACTATCTTATGGTATTGCTTTGTATCATTCATCTTCGCACTTTTGAAGCTCATAATGGGGTCTCTCTAACGTAACACACTTTAGGTCATTAGGAAACATCTCTACGCAATAATTCTCTTTCCAGTAGCACTGAGTTCCTTCTTCTTTTTCTTCCAATGTTTTCTAAGTGGCCTTTGGGTCACTCTATTACCATTGCTCTCTCCCAAAATTTAAACCCACTCTCTCTCTCCTCTATCTGTGTAGCACTTAAGATTCCCATTGATTAACTAAGTTTTCCCTCTCTTAGGAATCATTCCTTGCCATACAGGTTCATTCTACACCTTGAACTAACCACTAACCCTCGCTTTTCCTACCTCTAGGTGAGTACAATGTCTTCAATGTGGAGCTAACAAATGAATGTGCAAACACTTAGCCTCAAACAACATCAAGTTAAACATCTTAAATTTCTACATGTTGCCCTCTCTGGCCTTCTGCATTGTTGTTTAGACTCTGATCCCTCCTTGTAATTTCAGGCACTTGACCCTAACCACTAGCCCCTCGCCCCTCTCTCCCCTCCCTCGTCCCAAACCACTAGCCCCTCGCCCCTCTCTCCCCTCCCTTGTCCCGAACCACTAGCCCCTTGCCGCTACCTACTAGCCCTTGCCCCTCTCCCCCCTCCCTCACCCCTAACCACTACCCCTTGCCCCTACCTACCTACTGGCCTCGCCCCTAACCACTACTCCTCGCCTCTACCTACTACCTCTCGCTCCTATCTACTACCCCTCGCCCCTACCTACTGCCTCTCCCCTACCTACTAACCATCACCCCTAACCACTACCCCTCCCCCTACCTACTGCCTCTCACCCTACCTACTACTGCACTCACCCCTACCTAGTTTTACTCGCCCCTCTCTATCTTCCGTCGCCCCTACCCAATCTCCCTAGCCCTACCTACGTCAATCGCCCCTAACCCTCGGGGGATTCACCATGGAAAACTTACCGCACCACGTAAGTGCAGGGGACGGGGGTTTTTTTACAAGTACATAAGCGTATAAGTTAGGGGCAGACCCCCATTAATTTATCTCCCAAGCTTAAAAATATGAGAGGGGGGGTATCATATTTATTGGGGGGGGGGGGGGGGGGGGGGAAGTCCCCGGGTTGATTACTTGTAACGATTGGTCACCAATGTGCACTAGAACTTGGATGAATTTTGAGGAAATTTTTAATCATGTCACACATCAAATTTTTCATCAAGTCGGTCATAGATAAGGGTTGATTAAGAGCAGGTCCTCAAGGGTTGATTTTACACCTGCTTTGGATGGGTCAGAAGTGGACGAGTAGCTAGAGTGCAGGGTAATCAGGCACATAGTTTGAAATTCAAACTAGGACACATTGAGGGTACATCGAGTTCAATAGAGGTGGTTCCTTAGTACGTTGCCAATCACTATGCTACACACTCTTTGACTAGTTTTACTCAGTTAGATCATGTGAGACCTAGATTTTATATGTAAGATAGGGGTATGATAGTTTCCTTTAGTTATTGTCGTATAAGCGTAGAAAGGGGTGTCAAATTCCCTAATATGAGTCGTATATAGGGGTTTTATCAAAGTTGTCCGCTCGCAGGTGGCGTCCTGTTTTGTATATAGAGTGAATCCCCTGGGCCCTAACCACTGTCTCTTGCTCTCTCTACCCCGCATCGCTACCACCAAACTGTCTCACCTTGTGCAACCCATCCTCCTCTCTGTCCATGCCCCTATCTAGCCATTGATCTCCTCGCCCTATCTCCCGCTACCCCTCTGCCTGTCTCTTCTCAATTAAGGCACTACAAGACCTTGGTCGTACTCCCCTCTCCTCTCAGCTATCGCACAAGCTTAGGGCTAGCAAATACTGTAGTCTAGACAATCTACTTACTTTCAATCTTTCAGTCTACAATGCACAGTGGGATATATCATTTCTCTCATAAATATCTACATGGGTCTATATGTATGCTTTTGTGGGATTGCACCTAGAATGTAAACTCTTGTGGTAAGAATAGTATATACAGTAGCATACAGCAGGAGAATAGTATACCAAAAGAACAGTATACAAGATACATCTTGTTGAATGTACTTTTTATGTGTCCATCACTGAGTGGTTAATGAGATAATATGACCAGCGGAATCTGATCACAACAGCCATGGTGTTACGGAGATGACTTCTAGTGATGCCAGTGATGAGAGCTACAGGGTTCCCTCTCACATGGTAGATCCGGATTCTAGCTCAGAATCATATTCAAGACCTTCTAGCAACCTAGAGGTGGACCTCAAAAACATAAGAAAAGGGGCACAACATATGTTATGTCATGCAATCAGCAAACCTACTAAGTCAAAAAGTCAGGCACCTTTCACATTAAACTTTAACCTACAGCTACTTCATCCTTCTCTGAAGGATAACTTTTCTCAGGATCAATTGCAACAACTAGGTATGACTGCATTAGCCACTACAAAATTACCCATTGATGTTCCTGGAGATATGGTACAGGAGCTTTTGAACCGTTTTCCCAAAGAGCAAGGCCACAACCTTACCCCTACTAGGATTGGTCATGCATTGGGCATGGCCACTTTCCCATCTTTGAAACGAGCCACACGCACATACTCCAAGATTTTGAAAGATGCCACAATGCACGCGTGTCAGGAATTGCTACACTCTGATCACCTAGACTATTCGTGAATAAAGATTTGTGGAACGTCTTTAAGTATTAATTTCTACTTAGAGATGCCAGAGAAACAAACAAAAGTCTTTCCACAATGTTTTCTCATTGTGAAGGACTCTACTGTCTGATCCACACAATACCTTGTGGATTTCACCAGATTCTTTACACATCTTTGTAGTCCCGGGCCAAGAGGTTCTGAGCCCAGGTGCAATCGATATAGTCTAGATTTCAGTGCTTTGCAGCTTCTATGCTAGCTTGGGATATTAACATACATATTAGCCCGGTGGATGTGGATTCCGAGATACAGAGTACACACTCCAAAGTAAAAGGGAAATCGATCGCTCATACAGCAGGTTTACTTGAGAAGAAAACGAAGAAAAGGGCTAAAGTGGTGAAGGATACAATAGAATCTCTAATGCCGTTGCCAATATCTGAGAGTCAGTAGCTTTGAATGAAGTATCTTGTACAACGATCATCATCTACTACCGCTACTGGTCCTGGGACATGCTCGAGTGCTTCGGATCACACTATGCATGTTACAGTTGTGGTCTCTATAGTGTGTGTCCCTCTCCCTACTTCTACCATTTTCACTCCTACCACAGTGACTAGCTCCAACGTCCTGCTTGGAGTTGCTTCTTCTCCTATGCCTATCTTTGTTGGTTGCAGCCACTCCACCCGTCTCTACTCCACCAAAGAGACTAGCTCCCGATTCCCACCAGCAGTGCCACATGCTCATAGTTCACCACCAACAGTGCCACTTGCCAGCCCTCTCCCACCTGAGCATCTTCCACCTGACACTGTTGCGGGTTGTTCCACAATTTTCGACTCTACATCACTTTTTCGGCTCTACATCACTTTTTCGGCTATCAGAGGATATATTACAAGAGTCTAGGCAATCCATTGCTACCATTGAGCTTGGGGCAGAGCAGTTGGCAGCTATGAAGGGCTCTCTATGTGTCGCAGAGAGCACAATTGTGGATAGAGATGCCACTATTTTTGCCTTGCGACATGCATTGCAAGAAAAGTCTAAAGTCATTGACGACCTCCGAGCTCAGATGCAGGGACTTCACAAAGTGCTGCTTCACAATGATATGGGATTGCAGGCTCCAGGGAGTAGGGGATATGGTTGGATAGGGTAGGGGATATAGGTACAGGCTCCTGTTGGGTATGTACAACCAGGTAGCTCTGCCCATTTCATGGACCCTCTACACGGCCAGCCTCAGCACTATACCTACTATGCCTGACTTCCTTAACCCATATGCAGTCGACACAGATTCCTTGCGATGACCTTGCACACAAACATGGTTGTGTTAGTTGATGCCCTGAGTACACTTATGGCCAAATGCTCCTATCACGGCGGCGTAGCAATGGCAGCTCCAGTCACCAGGAGCTTATTCATCCAAAGCAGCAGAGCTCATCAACAACAGTCTCCTACTATAGATTTGATGGTTCCTCCCCCAGAGGCGAATACTTCAGGTACAGCAGTGGCGACAACTCTTTCTCTCGGTTGACAGGACCGCACTGCTCTGCTCAGTTTTCTTTGTACATATAGTGACTTTTCGGGTCTCTTTTCATCATAGTATTCCTCTCACCGAGACGGTGAGTGGTTTTGTGGCGGGCAACCTGTAGGGCTACAATGTCGCATGCACTGGATAGACAATTAGTGGCAGTAGGACTGAGTCTACACTAGACGGACTTTTGCATGGGCAGTGACACGTGGCAGACATATGGGTGGTGGTCTAGCAGTCGTGGGACCAGACCACCACGACCATAGTTTTGAGATATTCTTAGTTAGATTAGATATTGGTGAGCCGTTGGTGGCTCTTTATGGTTGTATATATCCGTAGATGTTTGGGTTTTTATTGCATCATCTACTTTTGTGTGGTAGGTTGTCGAGAGTCCCAGACATAGAAACCCCTTCGTAGTGTATCTCATCCATATGTTGTAGCAACTCAATACTCCATTTCACAATACTGTGAAAAGCATCTCCCACTGTCAATGCATCCATTGTTGGAAATGGAATAAGTGCTTTCTTTTGGAAACACAAATCAACTGACACCGATACATTTCCTTCACTAATAAGCATGCCTGAGCAATATGCATTTGGGTTTGTCTCACAAACACGCCCAAGGGCAACCTTTTGTGTGGCTACAAACATGCATACTCTATCACCTTGATTAAAATCCATACCCGCAAGAAGGTTTCAATAAATATTTGTTAAGAAAACCATCACAAAGTCATTTTATTGTGAGTATATATGTAGGTGTTTCATTATGATTATATACACAGAGGGCACTATATGTGGTTGTTTCATGATGGGTATACAGAATCCTATGGACTTAGGGCCATAGGATGCTATATGTAGGTGGTTCATACTGAGTATGTATAAATCATATGGCCTTTAGTCCATATGATGTTTTGTGTTGAGTAAATATACATCCTATGGTCTTAAGGCCATAGGGCACTATATGTAGTTGTGTCACGATGGGTATATAACATCATGTGGCCTTAGGGCCATAGGATGCTATATGTAGTTGTTTCATGATGCAACTGTACACATCCTATGGCCTGAGGGCCATAGGGCACTATATGTAGTTATCTCACAATGGGTATATAACATTCTGTGGCCTTAGGGCCAATATAGAGCTATATGTAGGTGTTTTGTGATGCAACTGTACACATCCTATGGCCTAAGGGCCATAGGACACTATATGTAGTTGTCTCATGATGGGTATATAACATCCTATGGCCTTAGGGCCATAGGATGATATATGTAGGTGTTTCGCGATGCATATGTACACATCCTATGGTCTAAGGGGCATAGGGCACTATATGTAGTTGTCTCATGATAGGTATATAACATTCTATGGCCTTAGGACCATAGGGCATTATATGTAGGTGTTTTGTCTTGAGTATATATAAATCATATGGCCTTTAGTCTATATGATTTTTTATCAAGGTGTTTTGTATTGAGGGCCATAGGGCGCTATATGTAGTTGTCTCATCATGGGTATATAGCATCAGGTGGCCTTAGGGACACAATGAGTCTGTATACATCCTTTGGACTTAGGTCCATAGGATGCTATATGTAGGTGTATTGATATGATTATATATATACATCCTATGGCCTTAGGTCCATAGGGCCCTATATGTAGGTGTTTCATGATGACTATATGAACATCCTACGGAAAAAAGGCCATAGGATGCTATAGTTGATGTTTCTAGCTAACTATATATAGATCTTATGGATGTATGACTACAAGATCTCCTCAATTCGTGTTTTGTGGTGAGCTATGTATGCATCCTATGGACTTTGGGCCATAGGGTGCTATATATAGTGATTTCAGAAAGCTAGAGCCTGTCAGGACATAAGGGGGTACGTATGAGCCGCACGATATGCCACATGGTGCATCCACATTCATTGATCATATGCCATGTGGTGTATCCACAACCTTTGATTATACCTAGAGACCGTGTCTCAAGTAGTCCCGTGGATGTACATCCATATGATATGTTTACGTCTTTGAAGGGACATAAAAAACAATGGTGTGCATGATTCGCATGATAAAATGTGTGATCAAATTACAAGCCTCTTCGCAAATGCGCACCAACACCTTTGCAACCCACTCTAGTATATGGCCTCCTCATTTAAATACTATTTGTATAAATATATGTATGTTGCATGTATACTTACACTTTCAAAACATGTGCAATTAGTGCGCAATTGCACGTGGGGAAAAAAAGCCTTTTTTTTTTGCTTACCCCAAATTTTTCCAAAATGTGTTTTCAAGTCTCCTAATCAATACTGCACAAAAAAATATCACACTTTTTTCGAGGAAATTTTCTCTAATTTTGAATGTTTTTGGGTGTATTTTTCAATATGCGACTTTTGGTCCCAGGACGGTGATTTCGACCATGGGTGTCGTTCCACTCGTAGTGAGACGACATGGGCACTGACAAAGTCTCACGTAAATTTTTTGAAAAAATTCTATACTCTTCTTTTTTTTCTCTTTTTTTTGGTGGAAAGCTCTATCAGTTTCCAATCCTTTGGTATGACTCTCCCCCTAAGAAAACGATTTTAAACTCTTCAAAATTCAAAATAAAAGAGAGCGGGAAGTTTAAGTTTAAAATTTGAAAGTCAAATTTTGAATTTTGAATTAACAAGATTGATTAACCTTATCTCTATCTCTATCTTTCTTTCTCTGTCTCTTTCTTTTCGAAACCCTACTCTACTCTCTCGAACAGAGCTCTCTGCCCGCTCCCTGCTCCTCTCCTAAACGCCCTCCGTGCGCCCTCCCTACGCCCTCCCTCCTTACGCCTCTCCCAAATGTCTCTTTTGCGCCGCCTCTGCTGTGTGCCCTCTCTACGCCTCGAAGCACCTTGAACAAAGAGCGCCCCTCTGTCGCCCTTTCTAAGTCTCTTCTCCCAAACAAACAGCACCTCATGCTGCCCTTTGACGAATGAATAGCCGCCCTTTGCCGCCCTCCGTGCGCCTCTCAAGCGTGCAACATCTCACGATAGAATCCTGTGGAAACATCTCTTTCGCCTCTCTCTCAAACGTGTAGCATCTTGTGGTGCCGCCTCTTTCGCCTTCTCTCTCCCTCTCTGCGCCTCTCTCCCAAACACAACAGTGCCTCACAGGTAAGCTCTATCCTTTTTTTTAAATTTATTTACCGCTTTCTTAAAAAAAAACTGTAAAAAAATAAAACAGTAAAATAGAAAAATAGAAAAGAACTAACCTTTGTATTACGCTTTTTGTTGGTGTGAGAGAGGTCCTAGAAAGAGGAGATGTGGTAGGGGGTGCCTGGATGACGATGCCACAGGTATACCGGTAGATATTGAGGCCCAAATTTCACAAGGGACTGCCTGCTATATGAATGGGGAGAGATGAGAAGAGGGAGAAAATAGTTATTTGGAGTGAGAGAGAAAGGAGAGTAAGAGAGACAAATAGAGGAGAGCAAGCTGAGAGGAGGACTGATAATAAGGCCAAATTAACAATTTAAATCCGAGAGAGAGGGGGGGGGGGGGGGGGGGGGGGGGGGGGGGAGAGACACACACACACACACACACACACACACACACACACACACACACACACAGAGAGCACCTTGTGGCCCTGGGTCCGTAGGGTGTCAATGTAGAGCATAGAGGGGTTTAGGGTAGCATAGAGCACACCTAGGCCCTGGGCCATAGGGTGTCAATGTAGAGCATTTAGGTTTTTTTAATTATTGCCATGGAGCATGACACCTTTTTGCCGTAAAGCAATAGGAGACAAACCTAGAGAAATGGTGGTTTCTTATTAGCATATGGCACAACCGCCATAAGATGCCAAGATATGGAGCATGGAGAGTTTTCCTAAGTATACAACAAACCCTATGGCCATAAAGAGAGCATCCTATGGCCTTGGGGCCATAGGTTGCCAAAAAACCCTCATAGTGGTTTCTAGCATACAAGGTGCCATATAGAGCATAGATCGGTTCTTACTAGCATAGAGCGGACCCTATGGACTTTAGGCAAAAGGGTGCCAATATAAAGCATGGAGAGGCTCTTACTAGAATAGAGGGGACCATATGGCCTTCAAGCCACATGGTGCCAATCTAGAGAAAATAGTGTTTTTTATTGACAAATATAACTTCCTATGGCCCTAGGGCCATTGGTTGTCAAAAATCCATCATGAAGGGTTTCTTCAAATTGAAAACATAGAGGGAACCTTGTGGCCCTTGGGGCCATAGCATGTCATTATAGAGCATCAAGAGCTTCTTACTAACATAGAGGGGACCCTATGGCCTTCAAGCCTTAGGGTGTCAATATAGACCAAATAGTGCTTTATACCGGCATAGAGAGCACTCTATGGCCCTGGGGCCATAGTTTGCCAAAACAATGAGGGTTTTTTTGAAACAATGAGGGTACCTTTTGGCCTTAGAGCCAAAAGATGTCAATATAGAGCATAGAGCATACAGCATAGAGAGATTCTTACTAGCATAGAGGGAACCCTATGGCCTTTCAGCAACAGGGTGGCATTATAGAGAAAACAAAGGTTCTTACTAGCATAGAGGGGGGACCCTATGCCCACCAGCCCACAAGGTCTCCTCAATATAGAGCAAATAGTGTTTTTTACTAGCATGGAGAGCACCCTATGGCCGTGGGTCCATAGGCTGCCAAAAAACCCTCATGAAGGTTTTCTTTAAAACATATAGGGCACCTTGTGCCCTTAGGGTCATAAGATGTGTAGAGCATAGAGAGGTTCTTACTAGCATACAGGGGACCCTATGGCCTTCACGCCATAGGGTCCCAATATAGAGCATAGATCGGTTCTTACTAGCATAGAGAGACCAAATATTGCTTTATACTTGGGGCCATAAGGTGCCAAAATTTTGAGGGTTTTTTCGAAACCATGAGAGCACCTTGTGGCCTTCGGGCTATAGGATCTCAATATAGAGCATAGAGCATAGAGCATAGAGAGCTTCTTACTATCATAGAGGGAACCCTATGGCCTTTAGGCCACAAGGTCTCAACGTAGAGAAAACAGAGGTTCTTACTAGCATAGAGGGGACCCTATGGCCTTCAGCCCACAAGGTCTCCTCAATGGCATAGAGAGAACCCTATGGCCCTAGGTCCATACGTTGCCAAAAACCCCTCATGAAGGGTTTCTTCAAAACATAGAGGGTAACTTGTGGCCTTGGGGTCATAGGATGTGTAGAGCATAGAGAGTTACTTACTAGCATACATGGGACCCTATGGCCTTCAGGTCATAAGGTGCCAATATAGAGGATAGATCGATTCTTACTAGCATAGAGACACCAAATAGTTCTTTATACGTGTGGCCATAGGGTGCCAAAACAATGAGGGTTTTTTCAAAACAATGAGGGCACCTTGTGGCATTTGGGCCATAGGATCTCAATATAGAGCATAGAGAGCTTCTTATTATCATAGAGGGAACCCTATGGTCTTCAGTCCATAGGGTGTCAACGTAGAGAAAACAGAGGTTCTTACTAGCATAGAGGGGACCCTATGGCCTTTAGCCCACAAGGTCTCCTCAATGGCATAGAGAGAACCCTATGGCCCTCGGTCCATAGGTTTCCAAAAAACCCTCATGAAGGGTTTCTTCAAAACATAGAGGGCAACTTGTGGCCTTGGGGTCATAGGATGTGTAGAGCATAGAGAGTTACTTACTAGCATACAGGGGACCCTATGGCCTTCAGGTCATAGGGTGCCAATATAGAGGAAAGATCGGTTCTTACTAGCATAGAGACACCAAATAGTGCTTTATACATGTGGCCATAGGGTGCCAAAACAATGAGGGCACCTTGTGGCCTTCAGACCATAGGATCTCAATATAGAGCATAAAGCATAGAGCATAGAGAGCTTCTTACTACCATAGAGAGAACCCTATGGCCTTCAGGCCATAGGGTGTCAATCTAGAGAAAAGAGAGCTTCTTACTAGCATAGAGGGGACCCTATGGCCACCAACCCACAAGGTCTCTTGAATATAGAGCAAATAGTGTTTTTTACTGGCATAGAGAGCACCCTATGGTCCTGGGTCCATAGGTTGCCAAAAAACCCTCATGAAGGGTTTCTTCAAAACATAGAGGGCACCTTGTTTCCTTGGGGTCATAATATGTGTAGAGCGTAGAGAGGTTCTTACTAGCATACAGGGGACCCTATGGCCTGAAGGCCATAGGGTGCCAATATAGAGCATAGATTGGTTCTTACCCTAGCAAAGAGCGGACCCTATGGCCTTCAGGCCAAAGGGTGTCAATAGAGAGCATAGATTGGTTCTTACTAGCATAGAGAGACCAAATAGTGCTTTATACCTGGGGCCATAGGGTGCCAAAACAATGAGGGTTTTTTCGAAACAATGAGGGCACCTTGTGGACTTGGGGCCATAGGATGTCATTATAGAGCATAGAGCATAGAGAGCTTCTTACTAGCATCAAGGGAACCCTATGGCCTTCAGGCCACAGGGTGTCAACGTAGAGAAAACAGAGGTTCTTACTAGCATAGAGGGGACCCTATGGCCTTCAGCCCACAAAGTCTCATCAATATAGAGAAAATAGTGTTTTTACTAGTATAGAGAGCACCCTATGGCCCTGGGTCCATAGGTTGCAAAAAAACCCTCATGAAGGGTTTCTTCAAAACATAGAGGGCACCTTGTGCCCTTGGGATCATAGTATGTGTAGAGCATAGAGAGGTTCTTACTAGCATACAGGGGACCCTATGGCCTTTGGGTGCCAATATAGAGCATAGATTCTTTCTTACTAGCAAAGAGTGGACCCTATGGCCTTCAGGCCAAAGGGTGCCAATATAGAGCATAGATCAGTTCTTACTAGCATAGAGAGACCAAATAGTGCTTTATACATGGGGCCATAGGGTGCCAAAACAATTAGGGTTTTTCAATGGCATAGAGAGCACCCTATGGCCCTGGGTCCATAGGTTGCCAAAAAACCCTCATGAAGAGTTTCTTGAAAACATAGAGGGCAACTTGTTTCCTTGGGGTCATCGGATGTGTAGAGCATAGAGAGGTTCTTACTAGCATATAGGGGACCCTATGGCCTTCAGGCCATAGGGTGCCAATATAGAGCATAGATTGGTTCTTACTATCAAAGATCGGACCCTATGGCCTTCAGGCCAAAGAGTGCCAATATAGAGCATGGAGAGGCTACTACTAGAATAGAGGGGACCATATGGCTTTCAAGTCACATGGTGCAAATATAGAGCAAATAGTGTTCTTACTAGCATATAGAACATCCTATGGACCTAGGGCGATTGGTTGTCAAAAATCCATCATAGAAGGGTTTCTATGGCCTTTAGCCTTCAAGATCTTCTCAATATAGAGAAAATAGTATTTTTCATTGGCATACAGAGCACCCTTGGGGCCCTTGAGGCCAAACCTATGGCCTTCAGGCCTGAGGGAGCCAATATAGAGCAAATGGTGCTTTATAGCGGCAGAGAGAGCTATGGCCCTGGGGACATAGCAAAACAATGAGGGTTTTTTGGAAACAATGAGGGCACCTTGTGGCCTTGGGGCCATAGGAAGTCAATATAGAGCATAGAGCATAGACGATAGAGCATACAGCACAATGAGATTCTTAGTAGCATAGAGGGAACCCTATGGCCTTCAGGCCACAGGGTGCCATTATAGAGTAAA
This sequence comes from Adiantum capillus-veneris, assembly GCF_014529385.1. Taxonomy (NCBI): domain Eukaryota; kingdom Viridiplantae; phylum Streptophyta; class Polypodiopsida; order Polypodiales; family Pteridaceae; genus Adiantum; species Adiantum capillus-veneris. The sequence goes on along the minus strand of NC_140952.1, from coordinate 52,643,463 downwards.
CAGAGGTTCTTACTAGCATAGAGGGGACCCTACGAACTTCATCCCACAAGGTCTCCTAAATATAGAGAAAATAGTGGTTTTTACTTGCATGGAGAGCACCATATGGCCCTCAGGCCATAGTTTACCGGAAAACCCTCATGAAGCGTTTCTTCAAAACATTGAAGCCACCTTGTGGCCTTGGGGCCATAGGATGCCAATGTAGAGCATAGAGAGGTTCTTACTAGCATGCAGGGGACCCTATGGCCTTCAGGCCACATGATGCCATATGGTGTTGATGTAGAGGCTCTAAAGGGGTATTTAGGCCATTCCAAGGATACTACTTTGAGGTTTCTCTAATGTCATAAGAGAACATGTGATCACACTACCATAGAGTGGCCTAGGTACACTTGTAGAACCATTTTGTTGGCACCCTTTGGACCTAGGACCACATGGTTTAACATAGAGGGGACTCTATGGCCCTAGGTCCATATGGATGTATTAATATCCATCTTGTCTAAATATATGTCCTTCTTTTTATAGAAAATGTCTCAGAAGAGAAAGTCAAAGTCAGTTGATGCAACAGGCTCAACACCAAATTCTTGGTATCTAGATTTTCACTTACCAAATGGTGGAAGTGATGAGAAAGTCCACTTGTTCTTTCAAGAGAAAGAGAAATTTCCCTTCAAGGACTGTGGTATTGTCAAGGAGATAAAGAAAGATTGTTCAGATCTTGAAATGTCTCCATGCCTTGGAGTAAAACTACTCAATGGTGACTCCTACTTGCTGGAGCCTGTGGCCTTTGCTCAAAAATTAGTGAAGGTTGATTATGACGGAGTGACAATGACAAAAGCAGGGTGGGTGGATCTTCAAAGAAGACACTCCAAGTGAGAACTTTATAGACTTATATATTGAGGGCTTTAAGAAATTCAATCAATATTTAGGTAAATTGAGCAGCCCAAAAAGAATAAGAAGCGAAAGAATGAAGACACAGGTAAACTAAATCACTCTAAGACTCTCAAGGAGAGTCAGACTCCCTCACTTGGAGACAATAGTGGAAATGTGGCCGAAGAAAATCTTTCAGTTATACCCTTACAGACTCAAGAAGCAAGAGATTCTAGTGGACTTGCAACCCTAACAGTTGAAACCCCCTCAGTGGTAGTGGTTGTGGACTCAGCATCCTTAGCTGTGTTGGACTCTATTATACAGGCCAAAGAAAAAGATCTTGATAAAGAAGTTGCCCAAACTTCTAAGAGTGGGCTAGATGGATACATTGTAATTGCACACTATTTTAAATTTGGTGTACAATTTACCCAATTGATGAGCAATGCAACCTTGCACCAGATGACTATAAATGTAGACCATTGTCAGATGTGTATGTGAAATATCTCTTGAAGCAATTTGTTGGGCACTCTAGACCAGTCTCCAGTGCAGCAGACCTGATGCCGTATAACCCAATTACAAAAATGCCTTTACAAACAGCTGAAGTGTATGGAGACAAGCTATCAACATACCACTACTAGATTCTAGCTGGTTAGCATTCCATCATAGCGGCTAGATCTTTTTTGCGTAACAACAGTACTAAGTATGCTTTGAGAAAAGAGTTCTACAAGTTTAGAACTGCAAGGATAGTGGTAGACGCTCCGAAAGAGGTTGCTGTTCAAATTTCCAAAATGGAAAACATGGAGAGAATAACAGCAATGAAACACCAACCTTATGTGGAGGTCTTGAAGCATGGCCGTAGTCAATGGCTTGCATATTCTAAACCAACAAAACCCAAGGCAAGTGTTCCTGTCGGTCATCCGAGTCGAGCACCTTGGGATGTAAGTTCCACTTCCCTATGCTTGTTTTTGTTACAAATATGTCTTGAAATAAAGTTAACTTTCTTTTCTTTATTTTGAAGGCCTTTGTAAATGTGGCGAACATCGTGTTCAACCATAAATCATTTGCCAACAAAGAAGCACACATTGTCATGTACAATGATGAAATCTATGATTAGTGGATAAACACCTTGGAGAAGCATCAGACATCAACTGCTCGTGGGCGACAACCAAGCATATCAACCTTTAGATGCCTAAATGGTTTAGAATATAATGATGTCAAGCTACTACAACACGAGCTGACAGATGAGAAGATCTGCTTAGTGAAGCAACCACATCAAGCGGGCATGCTCGATCTCACTGCACGTGCAATGAACTTAAAGCACACAAGGGTTTTTGAGCCTCAAATTTTGATGGCATTTAAAGAGATAGATCCATCAGCAATAGCAGTTACTTCATGGGATGAATGTAAGTCTCGTTATAACATTACAGATGATATTTATAAATCTCTCTTCATGAGCTGTACGCAATGGCTAAATCTCCTACTCCAAAAAGAAAAGGAGAAAGAGCCAATTCCTGAGATCACTAGGGGATATGTGCAGTGGATCATTGCACAAAAGAATGGCACTTCTAGTTTGCAATTCATTTTACCAGTGACAATCAAGTGTGTTGGAAAGAATTTGGAAGGCATTGAGTTTGTCTGCAGTGAGAATAGCTCTAAAATTCGTGTTGGTGTTTTCATCATAGATACAACACACAAAAGTCTTACATCTAGTGGTTGGAGTGCTATCCAATTTGGTAAATTAATTGATGGAGTATGTGGGGTCGCACATCAACATCAGAGTTTTTAATTTCCGGCTTAGTCAAGTATCAGCATGCTGCTTCCCTAAAGAAGGCAATTTCTAAAAAAGCTAAATGGTATGAAATGCACGTTCTACCTTTGAGCTCCTTAATGGGATCAGAGACCATCCAAACATGTGCTCTTCGCAAAGTAATTTTTGGGGTTTGGCATTTTTCAGTCAAGGAGAGCAGTACACCAACTACTCTAGTGTTAAAGAGTCACTGCTCGAGCCAATGCATACTCTCTACATCAACGACGATGAGTATGATGCTGTGACCACGGCCAAAGCCTTTTTTGTACGTCATGCAAGAAAATGCATCTGTCTCAAAGAAGATGATCAAGTAATAGACATCTTCTCATTAGGCTATGGGACTAAAGAGGCACTACAACAATAGAGAAAGGTGATATCAGTTGCATGTAGTAGTGATCAAATGACGCAATTTGAATCTCTTTACCATTCCATAGTGGAAGAAGACCTTGATCTTAGAAAGTGGGCAGGTGTGGATAACACAGAGAAAGTCAATGCCAACGATTCAGAGGAAGAAGAAATTGAAGAACCATTGGATGCAAGTGTTGAGGCCATTCTAGAAATTCAACAGGAAACAGATTAAGCTAGCCACCCATGATATTACATTACTGATATTTAGATTATTATTGTTGTCATTTTATTTTATTTGTCCCATCTCAAATCTTTCCATGATGTTAAAAACATTGATGTTTGGTTTTTTATTTTTCTCAATTTATTTTCTTTGAAAAATGTGAACTTGTGAGTTTGAGTTTTTTCACAATAAATGAATTAAACTTAAGTGTATGATATTATATGGACATGTTGTGGTAAATATAATTCTACATTTATATATGGTCATAAGATATATTATGTAATACTTTAAAGTTAAGTGATCATATGAGGTTTGGGAAGAACACCCTATGACTTGAGGATCATAGAGTTCTTTGTAAACATGACACCCTATGGCCCTAGGGCCATAGAATCCCTCCAAAAAAAATGGGATACCCTACAACCTTACAGACGTAGGGTGATTACACCGAGTCTCTAAAAGGGCACATAAGCATCTGGGTTACTTTATAGCCTTAGGTCCATAGGGTGTCAACATAGAATCCCCCAAAAGCATTTGGCCTACCCTACAATCTTACGGATATAGGGTGATAACATAGAGTCTTTAAAAGGGCACATAAGCATTTGGGCTAGTCTACAGCCTTAAGGCCATAGGGTGCCAACACAAAAATGCCCAAAAGCATTTGGGCTACCTTACAATCTTATGGATATAGGGTGATTACACAAAGTCTCTAAAAGGGCACATAAGTATTTGGGCTATTCTAGAAGAAAAGATAAGTTATCCAAGAGCATTTGGGATACCCTAAGGCCTTAGGGCCATAGGGTGGTGACATAGAATCTCCATAGGGACACTTAAACCACACCATGGATGCAAATCACTTAGCTCTCTATGGACACATCTTATAAAATATCACATGACACCCTAATATGGCCTTTAGAACATAGGTTGGCTATTCTAGGTCACCTAAAGACTCTTTAAGTGTTTCAAAAACATTTTTCTTTAGCCTTATATCTTGTGTCCATATACATTAGAGACATATATTTCTTATCTTGTGATTAAGGTTTAATATTCTATTGAGAATGAAATAAGCTAGAAAAAACTAAAAAGTACTTAGTCCTCAAAATTCCAAAATGAGAGTTTGAACAATTGATGTATGATCATTTTTTGTTGGGTGTAAGTTCTTCTATTGTGAATTGACGGTGTAAGCGTTTGAAATATTTATCTTTGTATTTCAACTAACTAGATTAAACATATATTCAACATTTGTTGTAAATGCCAATAATTTTCTTGGATAGTAAACATCGAGTATCAAAGTGAAAATGGTTATTGAAGTATTTATCCTTTGGATTATGTGAAGATCTAGTTCTTTAATTGTAACAAGATTTTATTCAAAGAAATAAAGTGCGAGGATTTAGTTCCAAAGTATTTTTTGTTGGGTGTAAGTTCTTCTATTGTGAATTGACGGTGTAAGCGTTTGAAATATTTATCTTTGTATTTCAACTAACTAGATTAAACATATATTCAACATTTGTTGTAAATGCCAATAATTTTCTTGGATAGTAAACATCGAGTATCAAAGTGCAAATGGTTATTGAAGTATTTATCCTTTGGATTATGTGAAGATCTAGTTCTTTAATTGTAACAAGATTTTATTCAAAGATATAAAGTGCGAGTATTTAGTTCCAAAGTATGATTTTGTTTCTCTTCTAGATGATGCAGAGAATTGGAATTTATATCTTGATCTTTTTTCAATAGAGGGAAGCTAGGCAGAAGCTAGGCCTAGTACAATTTTTTAGCTTGCCATGTAGCAATCGGAACATTGTATCAAGGTTTATTGCAAAGAAATGATTGTATGATGTATAACCATTGTTTAAGTTTGTAAATTGGAAGTAGAATGCAATGCAAGTTCCAGAACATGTGCAATGCCATAAGGAGAATCCAACACAAATATTTTTGCCCCCCAGGATTTGAAAATCAAAGTACATGGTGAGCCGGACCTTCCATCCACCAACAGATCAATGCATTTGTGAATTAAAGTATTTGCAAATTTGATTTAAATGTTTGAATGTTATGATGATATTGAAGGCAAAGATCCCTTCAATTGTGTGGAAAAGCAACAGATGTATGATGTATGATAACGATAATGATTCAATTTTGTATATTGGATTGCATATTTACCGCATTATTAACTTACACATTTTAATAAGATCATAAATACATTGAGATTTTAAAAAAAAATTAACACTTTGATTTTTTCATGACTATCATTGTCTAATTAAGTTGATATATACCACCTATAATTATTTTGATTTGTATATACACTTGTATTTTTTCATGACTATTTTATTATGAAAACTTTTAATGTGTATTCATCCTTGAAAATTATGTCAAAAAGTATATCACCTATATAAATGGTATTTAAGAAAACAACTTGACCTTTTTTATTGAAATTACTAATATTAGAAAGAATGCTATGTGCTCTAATGACATCGTAATCAAGATCCGTTTGTGAATGTACCGTAAATGCCTTGGCCACCCTATGTCCCTTGGGCCATAGGATACGAACTTAGAGCATATAGTGTTTCTTACTAGCATTGAAGACACCCTTTGGCCCTTAGGTCATACGCCAACTTAGAGCATGGAGGATTTCCTTTTAGCATAGAAGCATAGAGGGCACCTTGTGTCCCTAGAGCCATAGGATGCTAACATAAAGCATGTAGAACTTCTTGCTAACATGAAAGGTACCCTATGGCCCCAAGAGTGCAAGCAAAGATCATATAGGTTCTCTTAGTAGCATAGAGAGCACTCCATGACCCTAGTACCATAGGGCTCTAACATAGAGTGTATGAAGAGGCACGTAACTCACTCAATGTCCATAGGGTACAAATATAGAGTCTCTAAAGGGACACTTAGGTCACTCAATGGCATTAGGGAAATTTTGGACTCACAAAGGGGCCTTATAAGGAGTTTGACTTCCTCTCTCATGTCCAAAACGGACGTGCGATAAATTTTTTTTGCAAATCAACTCTAAACTTGGCGAAGATTCAGCGGTTAGAATTTACTCTTCATGCTCTTTCTATTGATATATAGCACGCCATGAGATTCCTCATATTTTGAAAGATTCTATTTTTTATTCTCTTGATTCTAAACGGATTGTCACATCACAAGAGAATAAAAAATAGAATCTTTCAAAATATGAGGAATCTCATGGCGTGCTACATATCAATAGAAAGAGCTTGAAGAGTACATTCTAACCGTCAAATCTCTGCCAAGTTTAGAGTTGATTTGCAAAAAATTTATCGCACGCCCATTTTTGAACATGAGAGAGGAAGTCAAACTCCTTATAAGGCCCCTTTGTGAGTCCAAATTTTCCCTAATGTCTTGGGGCCATAAAGTATTCTATATGTATGTAGTAAGGAATTCTCTTCAAGGACACCTGGGCCACCCTATGGCCTTAGGTCCCCCTATGGCCCTAAGGCCATAGGGTCTCAACATAGATAATAGATGGTTTCTTATGATAGCACCCTATGGCCCTAGGGCCACAAGGTTCCAACATAGAGCATATGGTGTTTCTTAGTACCATATAGGGCACCCTAGGGCCATAGGGTGTGAACACAGAGCACACAAGGTTTCTTCCTAGCATAGACAACACCTTGTGATACTAGCACCATAGGGTGCAAACATGAAACATTAGGGGTTTGTATTAGCCTTGAGGGCACCTTGTGGCCCTAGGGACATAGGGTGCCAACATAAAGCATATTGAGGTTCTTATTAGCATAGAATGACCCTATGGCCCCAAGGCCATAGGGTGCCTATATAGATCATGGAGGGCTACCTTGTGACCCTGGGGTTATAGGGTGCTAGCATTAGGCATAGAGGGTTTGCTAGCATAGAGGACACCCTATGGCCCTAGGACCATAGGATGCCAGCATAGCCCATGTAATATTTCTCTTTTACCATAGAGCACATCTTATGGATCTAGGGTCATAAGATGCCAACATAGTGCATAAATGGCTTCATAGAAGTATACACATAAACATAGTGCATAGAGAAAATTTTACTAGCATAAAGTCCGCCCTATGGCCTTGGGGCCATAGGGTGCCAACATAGAGCATAGAGAGATTTCATTAGCACCTTGTTGCCCTTGGGACGCCATAGTGCCTTAAAGTGGTTTTTGTATATGTAGTAGATAATTCTCTCACACATGGCACCTTGGTCACCATCTAGCCCTTGGACCATATGATAGTAGCATAGAGGACACCCTATAGCCCTAGGGTTTCCTTATAGCCCTAGGGCCATACACTGCGAACATATAGTATACATGGTTTCTTCATAGAACAAACTTTTGCGGCCCTACGCAATAGAGTGGAAACCTAGACCATATAATGTATCTTACTAGCATAGAAGGAATCCTATGACCCTGAGGCCAAAGAGTACCAATTTAGGGCATAAGGGTCTCTTCCTAGGATGAAGGGCACCTTGTGGCCCTAGGGCCATAGGGTGCCAACATAGAGAATAGAGGGTTTATTGTTCACATAGAGGGTCTCTTTATAGGATAATGGGCACCCTATGGCCCTAGGTCATAGGGTGCCAATATAGAGTCTCTAAGATGGCACCAAGGCTAAGGTGGTCTTTGCAAACATGGTAAGGAATACTCTCAAAGGTCACATTTTCCACCCCATGGCCCTTGGGACCATAGAGTGCCAACAAAGAGAATATAGGGTTTCTTACTAGCATAGAGAGCACCCTACGGCCCTTGGGCCATAGGGTGTCAACATAGTCAAATGGGGTGCAAACATAGAGCATAGAGGGTTTCTTACTATCATGGAGGACATCCTGTGTCCTTGGTGCCATAGGGTGCAAACATATAGCATGGAGGGTTTCTTGCTAGCATAGAGAGCACCCTATGGCCTTGGGGCCATACGATTCCAACAAAGAGCATAAAGGGTTTTTTGATAGCATAGAGGATAGCTTATTTCCCTGGGGCCATACGATACAAAAAAAAAAAAAAGTCTTAAGAAGGGCACCTAAGCCACTAAATCACCATGGAGCCATAAGGTGGTCTTTGTAGGGAATGCTCCTAAAGGGTTCCTTGGCCACCCTATGGCCTTTGGGCCATAGGTTACCAACATAGAGTTTAGATGGTTTCTTACTAGCATAGAGTGCATCTTGTGGCCTACGGTCTTTAGATGGTTTCTTTCTAGCATAGAGGGCACCCTGTGGCCTAGGAGCCATTTGATGCACCCTATGGCCCTAGGCCTGTAGGTTGCCAATGTAGAGCGTAGAATTTTTATTTCTAGCATAGAGGGAACCTTGTGGCGTAGGGGCTATTTGGTGCTCCCCTAGAGTGTACAAGGTTTCTTAGTAGCATTATAAAGGGTACCTTGTGGCCCTCAAGTCTCCATAGGGTGCCAACATAGAGCGTAGAGGGTTTTCCTTACTACCATAGAGGACATCCTATGGCCTTGGGGCCATAGGGTTTCAATATTGAGCATAGAGGATTTCTTACTAGCATAGAGGGTACCTTGTGGCCCTAGGTCCATAAGGTGCAAACATAGAGAACAGAGGATTTCTTACTATCATAGAGGGTATCTTGTGGCCCTAGGTCCATAGGGTGCAAACATAGAGCATTAAGTAAAGAACCATATGGCTTTGAAGCCATAGATCTATTTATATGTTGAGACCTCCTAACAATCCTAACCATATGGCCTCGAGGCCATAAAGAGACATATTTTGGATTATCTTAAAGTCATAGAAATATCTACAAAGAGAACCCTATGGCATGAAGGCCATAAGAAACTTAGTCAATGAAATCATTTAATGCAAGAAGATCATGGAAACAGAAAATGAGACTTGTGCTCTAGAGCTTAAAGGCATAAATGTTTCTCCAAGTATACTTCTAGACGCCACCATCATGGACAAATAACTAATGTAGCTAGATAAATATTAGGAATCTCTAGACAATGAGGAGCATAAAAATAAATTCATTGTAGATGTGTTGTCAGTTAGTAAATTTGCTATTTGCGATTAGTTTTTTCTAAGAGTGTGACAAAAAAGATTTATCAAAATATAGATACTTTGGAATCTAAAATTAGGTGTTCTTTAAACTTGCAGTCCTTCAACAAGATATTGCGGCGGACAAAGTTTTACTCAAGATCGTTGGTATAGAGGATGCTCATGCCATTGACCCTACTGAGAAAGATTCTATCAATCTCCATGTCAACCAAAGAGTTTCTGAAGAAGATGACAAGAATCTACAAGTTTTTGAAGGTCAACTGCTACAATGACTGGAGATAAATTTAAAGAGTAATCCAATGGAGAAGATAGTGAACGTTCCAGAACATGTGCAAGGCAAGAAGAAGAATCCAATGAAAATATTCTAGTAGCCCAAGATTTGGGAATTGGATTGCATGACACTACAATGGAAGTAGAAGGCAATGCAATTTCTAGAACATGTGCAAACGCCAGAAGGAGAATCCAACACAAATATTTTAGCACCCGCACCCCAGGATTTGGAAATCGAAGTGAATGGTGAGTCAGACATTCCATCCACCAACAAACCAATGCTGACTATCATAGTGAGATTGTGTGGATTTTTCCTAAGGAGATGCTGGCAAAAGTCCAAGAAAATGAAGATTTTAAAGTTTGGACATGAGCATATTGTTCTTCGTCCATGATGCATTGAGTTTTTAAAGGCTCTACTTAGCAATTTCAATGTAGGGATATGGTCAGCTGCTAATGACATGCATGTTGTGGACATCATCAAGATTTTAGAAAAGGAAGATAAAGAAAAATTTCCATTCTTTATGATCTGGGGCCAAAGCCAATGTCAACCATGCGTAGAATCAAGGATCACTCGCTTAGATAATCTAGGAGTAGAAGCACTTTTCAAACGGTTGGCTATTGCATCATCAAAATTTGGGCTTGATGCAAGAAGATTGCTTCTTGTAGATGATGAACCATTAAAGGGATTCTTGAATCCTGCGTTGAATTGTATTTTTCCACCATCATTTAATGTTGATGATGAGGAGGATAATATCCTCCTTGGGGAGCTGCTACCATATATCAAAGCTCTCAATCATGTTAATGACATTTACACAGTTTTACTGGGTCTCATTTATATGGACAAGCACCCATTGCTCAAGGTCATGAGATTTATAACCGTATACACAAGGTTGTTGCTGAGTGGGAGGAGAGAATCTAATTTTTCTAGGAAAAAACTACTCCACGAGAAGGCTACTAGAAGTTTCTCGTCCTCTTCACGATGAGAAAGTTGCAACATCTAGCACTAGTGGAATGTCCACTCGAAGTCAAGACAAGAAACTTTCAGAACGTGATCGAGAAAAAGTAAGGGTCTTAAAGAATATCAAATTGTTATCAGCCTTGAAAGGTACAGAAGCAATCATGTTTGCCCAAAAATTGGGATACAAGGAGCCTGTGATCAAAGTACATGAAGCCAAGAATTATATAAAGCATCTAAAAATTCAGTATGATCTCAAATAGCCCTATATCAAGAAATGATGGGGCAATGTTTTGTAACATTTTGTCATTTACAAAGATCTTTATGTACTCAAAGACTTTGTTAGAGTGCTTGGGGTTTCAAGACATATGAAGATGTAAATGGTTAATAATTTTTTCATTTGTCTTTCAATACTATAAGTAACTTTTGAGTTTTGTGTGCCAAATGCTCTGGTTTTTTTTAAGGTTTTATAGTTGTTTTCTTTGAAATTTGAGTTCATTGTGCCATCACGGACAATCTACATGCTCATAAGGTCAAATATTGCTCTATGACCTTGGGGGAATTGCAGTTTATGGTCTCAACACCTATGACTCTAAGGCCACAGGGTAGTTTGGCATGTGTAAGACTTACTAAGTGTAACCACAAATTAGCACCCTATGTCCCTAAGGTCTTAACACACTTAAGATCTCTATATTAACTTTTTTTTTTTAAATCGTTTCAGGGCTTCTAGGAAAAAATGTTTTTCTATTAGATTATCACAAAATAGAGGATCTCCCTTTCATATTACATCAAATATCACATTCAAACCAAGAGCAATGGTTTCATTATCTACCAACATCTTTCAAACAGGAGAAAAGAACGTTTATCTTGGATTTAGAGGGTGTGCTTCTTGCAACATTTGAGCTTCAATCAAGGCCAACCTGGACCAAGTACATGTGCATTGTAGAAGATAACAATGAGGTGTATGCGGTGCGTCCAAATGCAGAGTATTTCTTAAGATTTTGCTTTGAGTTCTTTGAGATTTGGATTTGGAGCTGCCATCATTTACAAAAAGCTCAACACATAATCAAGACATGTTTTCCTACACAAAGTCACAAATTCAAGATGATTATGGATAATAGGTGCTGCCAAAATTCAAATTTCATGATCGGTTACAAAAGAGCCTATCACAAAAATCTTTCGACCATATGGAAGCTATTTGATTATTTAGATGGGGGAAACACTATAATACTTGATGATAGTCCATATCGAGTGATGTGGAATATGCAAGGAACTTATATGATTTTTCCAAAGTTTTGGAACCAACCTACTCAATTGCTTCAAAGTTTTTTAAAAGATGAAATTGTTCCATGGTTATGTGGATAGTCCCAAGTATTTGGCATTGTGTACTTTTCAAATTTTAAACTTGATGGAATGTTGTGGGATATCTTGAAAAATATTTAACCTATTTTTTAATGAAGGGTATCCTATTGTGAGGAGACTTCTCTCATTCAAGTTCTTTGGTTTCATTGTTTGATGCTTCTATGTTATTGTTAACTTTTTCTTCTTAGTAATTGTCTTTATTAAGGGATCCAAACAATCAGAATGTTCTTAACATTTGGTAGTGTTACAAAACGGTGTTTTTTGAACACCCTCAATCTTGGAGATATCATACTCTTTCTAGTTAATACTTTGTTGTACATGCGATGAAGACCATCATTTTTATGAAACTATCAAGTTGGTGGTAATCTTTGTGTCTATACTTTATACTATTTTGACATAATCAATGTATACAATTCGTATTATTCACATCAAATGGTGTTTTTAAACATCTCCTTTTTTGAGACACCATCTCTAAAATTACCTTTGAGTGAAGTTTTAAAGCATGTACTTGATGTAAAAAATATTCATCTTAACATAGATTCTTTGGCACAAACTTATATTAAGAGTTTTTATTTTGTAGTTTTATGTCAAGAAACAAATTCAAAGTTAGAATTATGATAGTTTATCTAAGTAAGTGTCTCATTTAACTTTGTATAGTTAAATAAAATACCAAATGGAATTATAGGTGCAATAGATGACATCTTATGGTCTTAGGGCTATAGGATACTCTATATTATTATTTAGATTTTTTTAATGTTTATGAACATAGAGCATAGAGGGTTTTTCTCACTACCATAGAGGATATCCTATGGCTTTGAGGCCACATGGTCTCAATATTGAGCATAGAGGATTTCTCATGATGCATAGAGGGTACCTTGTGGCCCTAGGTCCATAGGGTGCAAACATAGACTATATAGGATTTCTTACTAGCACAGAGGGCACCCTATGGTCTAAGGACATATGGTGACAACATATAGAATAAAGGGTTTCTAACTAGCATACGAGGCACACCTTGTGCGTCTGGGGACATAGAGTGCCAACATAGAGCATAGAAGGGTTTCTTATTGGTATAAACAACATCTTGTGGCCCTAAGACAACCTACAGCCTTAGGGACATAGGGTGGCACATAAATAAAGTCCCATATGGCTTTGAAGCACTGGATCTCTTTATACGTTGAGACTAGCTAATAATCCTAACCCTATGGCCTTTAGGTCATAAAGAGACATATTTTGGATTATCTTAAAGTCATAGATATGTCTACAAAGAGCACTATATGGCCTTAAGGCCATAGGTGCAATAGATGGCATCTCATGGTCTTATAGCCATAGGATACTCTATATTATTGTTTTGACTTTTTAAGTGTGAAATATTAGTTTAAATGTTGTTTAAATTATCGTGTATTTAAAACTTGATAGCATGATACAAAACCATGGCCAAGTATTTTGTTATACATGGATTAAGGTCACCAAATTTATGACAAGAGTGTTTAATAGTATTTGTCTTTACATATTATCTCTTTTAATTGCTGTAATCAATCTATATGCTTCTTTAAAATCATATCAATTGGTTTTTTTGACACCTCATTTTTTGAGAAGCTACTTCTAGAAGCATTTGTTGAATTTTGAAAAGCATTGACGTCATCAAATCCTCTTTCCAAGAACTATATTGGAGGTTTATTCTTAAATTTTATAGTAGAGAAATTAAAATAGACTCATACAATCATGATAATTTATCTAAATTAAAGGCAACTAGAGCTTAGAAATCATAAAATAACACAATCCTAGCATACACGTTTAGAATTTGGGAAACGGGATTTTCCCAAATTATCTAAAATGGTGTTTTGCCACTGTCTTGGAAACAAGGTTTACTTAAATAGTTGTCTAAGCAAGCACTTTGCGAGCAATTCTCTCACTGGCGCCAGATTACATTGATGCTAGTGATTTACAAGATATTGGCTAAGATGCTGGTGCACCGCATTAAGGACCATCTTTTTCAGGACTCCATCAGCCTCAATATGGTTTCATTCCACGTTGCTAGATTATGGACAATTTGGCTAATGTTATGATTGGGACGGAGTATGCTAAGTACACTCATTAGGATGTGCTGGTTATGCAAGTTGATATTGAAAAGGCCTTTGACACTGTATAGTGGGATTTCATTGCTGCCACAATGAGGTGCCTAGGGTTTGGTCCTAAATTCGCAAATGTGGCTTATTTCTTGTATGCATGTAGCACATCTTCAGGGATCCTGGAAGGAGAACTGACAGAATCCTGGCCTCTTGGCTGTTCGGTCAGGCAGGGTTTCCCCCTTAGTGCTATGTTGTATGCTATAGCCACTCATTTGTTGTTGATTTATCTTGATTACTTGACATCTATTGAGGGTCTTCATGGTTTGCGATTACCTTCGAGTCGTACCTTTGTTGGCCAGGCATACGCAGATGATTCGATGTTTATGCCTTGTAATCAAAAGGCTGATGTCGAAGTGATTATGGAAGCTTTGGAACTTTTTGGCATTGCGGCTGGGCTTAAAGTCAACTTTTGTAAATAAAAACTTCTGCCTCTTCGTTCTTGTGATTGGCACAATTTACTGTGACCAGGTGAGATTGTTTCTCCAAACGTGATCATTAGGCATTTGGGTTACCTTCGGGTCGTACCTTTGTTGGCCAGGCATACGCAGATGATTCGTTGTTTATGCCTCGTAATCAAAAGGCTGATGTTCAAGTGATTATGGAAGCTTTGGAACTTTTTGGCATTGCGGCTGGGCTTAAAGTCAACTTTTGTAAATCAAAACTTCTGCCTCTTTGTTCTTGTGATTGGCACAATTTACTGTGACCAGTTGAGATTGTTTCTCCAAGCGTGATCATTAGGCATTTGGGTTATCCAATTGGTTGGAATGTCACCCATTCTTAGAAAGTGGATTGGGTTATCCAATGTTTGAATGTCAAACTCCACTCTTGGAAGTTATCCACTTGGCCATACATGTTCGTCTGCGAATTGTTCAGAGCATTTTGTTGGCTTATGTTCAGTTCTTTTTGTTGTTGATGAATTGGCCTCGTTGTTGTCATGATTCTCTTATGTCGGACATCATGTCCCATCTGTGGCAGACTCATGCTCACAAAAAAGGCTTGTGCTTGATGTCTATGGAGAAGCTTTGCACTCCTAAACGCCTGGGTGGCCTTAACATCTTGCATTTGCGCAGGCGTGTTCTTGCTCCGAAAGTTATGTTGTTGCCGACACTTGCGCAACAAATTCAGCCTTGGACTTTTATGTTTGCACACCTTGGTCAGCATGTTGTTACTTCCTCTTTTGGCCATTGGCAATCACTATCTGGGAGGTGTTTTTCGGCAAGATGGAAGGGTTCCATTCCTGGATGTCCTCTTGCTTCCGATTTAGTGTCTTCCTGGAAAGAGGTTACAATTCATCTTTCATGGAATCCTCGGTAGGAAGGTGATTCAATTCGTTTGGAGAGCCTCCATTGGAGGCAAGCATTCTCTCTTACATTGGTCGACTGCTCCCCTCGCCAGGCTTACTTTCTCTCTGGCCGTGGTATTCGTGTGGTTGAGGCTGTAGTCGATGAGGCTGGATATACTTTTGAGTTTCCCTTCGTCACTCGCCGTTTTGGATTGGGTACGCATTACCGTCAGTTTTGGAGAGAACTTCAATGTATGTTGCTTGACTTTTGCCAGTTTCGCCTTTACCTAATGGTGATCGCATGTCTGATTGGGATCTTCGGGAAACGCCTTTTCGAGATATTTCTGCGGATCGAATTTATGCTCTTCTTCTACCACAATCATGACTTGCTGATCATTGCAATGCTCTTTGGCACATGCACAAATTTGATCTCTGGTGGAGCAAGCTTCTCTCTGCCTTGTGGAAAAGCCATGTGCCGTTGAAGGAGTGACTGTTTCTTTGGCGCTGTTTGCTTGGAGTGCTTCCTGTTGGCACTTTTCTTAGGGTGCGTCATATTCACCCTTCCTCTTGCGTCCATTTCTCCAATGCAGAAGATGATATTTGCCACTCGTTGTGGGATTGCTGCATTACTAGAACTTCCTTCGCCGTGTATCGGCCTGTATATGCAGCTCTGCTTTCCTGGGGTTGTTTTTCACAAACGGTTCTAGGTATCTGGTATTTGGCATTTTCTCATGGACACTATAGTGATTTGCGCTCTTCTTTATGTGGATTAGATACTGGGCTTATTGAACCCTGTGGAGTCAGCGTAATGCTTGCATGTTTCGTCATACTCATGCAGACCCGTTCCCACTCTTCAAGCTTTCCCCTAGGCAATCATTACGATTTGCTTTGGAAGTTGGTGATATCACCGCAGAGATACATTGGCTATGACTGTTTGTAGCTACTATGTACAGCTGAGTAGTTCTGTGTTCTTCACCTTGTACGTTACCCTTTCGGTGGGTTTTCCTCGCTTTGAGGTTTCCCACTAGTAAATTAATCAAATAGATTTACAAAAAAAAAATTGTGTGTGTGTGTGTGTGTGTGTGTGTGTGTGTGTTCTAACAGCTGCGTTCCACCTAGTGCATGCAAGACATTGAGGTTTTGTAAGCATGTGATATACTAATCTTGCCAAGCGCTTGCAGTGCAAAGAGCAGCTCCACACAACCACTCCAGCCCCTACAAAATGTTGCTTCAAAGTGAAATTTTGTAGTGCAATGAGGTTTACAAATCCCCTTTTTGCCCAAAACCGAAATAAATGAGATCATGCGGGCACTTCAATTGCAGACTTGATTAGCTTGTGTGACCACCTATTAGGGTTATGGTACATGAGAAAGGCTCTTCCTCCAGCCTCCCGTTGTGTTATGCGAGAAGAGACTCTAAGAAACATGTGAACCAATTTCAATGCGTAAGACCAAATTGCTTTCTCACGACACAATTTGAAATGTCATTATCCTTCAACACACTTGACAATCTAACGTCCAAGCAATTTGCAAGCTTAGGAGTAGTAGCGGGTTCCGACTGTAAAAAACTTGAACAATGAGGCGAATCAAATGAGATCCCTTTCGCAGGGGCTAATGGCAGGTGGTGGGCATCGCAACATGCATAGAGCAGGAGCGAATGAGCAGGTGCAGATGACACAGCAGGCACATAAGCAGGCTGCACGTAGAGCTAGAGGGCGACAGACGTAGCAGTAGTAAACGTGTAGGGATTTAGGAACTTTTCTCTTATTTACAGGGTTGCGTTGCAAGGCAAGATCACATGCTTGGTGTGCAAGTTACAGAGATTGACCATTGACGATTACCGTCGTGTCTGTCTGAGTTTGAATTCTTTGATTGTCCTTTTAAAGGGCAAAGGAAATCAATTCCAAGGTTGTGACCTAGGGATGAGATTCGGGGGCATCTATTGAACAAATCAATAAGCTGCCAGTATGTATCAACGATTAGGCAATAAGGAGGCCAATAAGGAATCTTGACGTGTCTATATCTCTATACTTTCTTGGGCTTTTTTGGGTGTTATTGCCGAATGTATCTTTCAATGTGTTGTTGCACGCCGTGAAGATTAAACCACGTTTTTTTTTTTTCTTTTTTGGGGCAAAGCTACTCTTTTTGGTCAAAAGTATCTTTGATGTGGTTCTGTGTGGGGGTATCTTTTGAAATAAAAACAATGTGGTATGGAATTGCTTGTAGTTTAAAATATCTCTTAAGCTTTTGTCCTCACATAAGCATTTTACAATATTAAGTGGGAATCTTGTGAGTGCCTTATTGAGCATGTGCATACTTAAGTGGTCACATACTATATTCATCTAACTTTAGCTCTGAATTAAAGCTTGATTAAAGTGGAATTTTGGAATATTAATCTTGTGAGTGCCTTATTGAGCATGTGCATACCTAAGTGGTCACATCCTATATTAATCTAACTTTAGCTCTTAATCAAAGCTTAATTATAGCGGCATTTTGGAATATTAAGGGGGAGTCTTGTGGAAGTGTGCATACTTAAGTGATCTAACTTTAGCTATGCTTTAAAGATTAATGTAAAAATCCACTTTGAATTGTGTGTGGTTCATAAGCTTTGTTTGCTATTAGAATTTTCCTTGTTAATCGTGTGATAGTGAGATCTTTATACTTTACCCTCACTCATGGAATTCTCCCCTTTGACCATTGTTCCTCCCAACTAATTTGCATGAAGGGACAAGCATAGAAGGCTATAAGAGAAGAACTTGAATGCTTTAAATATTAGCATTAATGCACCCTCTTGTACCATTTTGTTCCTTATCAAATATTTAGCATACACTTGCAATTTTCAAGTCTCAAACTTAATCAATTGGACGCTTTGTAGTTCAAGAGACTCCTATGCATTGTTGCAACTTGTCTATTGTTACAACATGCATACATACAAACTTACATACACAAGTAAAACACATGTAGTAGGGAGAAAATTTACACATCTAAACTATATATGAAAACAACTTAAATTTTTCATGGAAGGAGAGACCCTCCGTGTGTTGTCACTCATTGCTTCATTTAAGAGAAAACCTTATAAGACACACACACACACACACACACACACACACACACACACACACACACACACACAGAGGGGCGGGGGCGGGGGCGGGGGCGGGTGGGGAGGAGGAGGATGAGGGAGGGAGTGCTGCTCCAAGATCCCATAGAGCCAAAAAATGTGTCTGTGTGTGTGTGTGTGTGTGTGTGTGTGTGTGTGTGTGTGAGAGTGAGAGAGAGAGAGAGAGAGAGAGAGAATGATCCCATATAGCAACATAAAGTAAAATATATATAAATATATGAGGTTACTCCTATCTCCCATATATACACACACGCATGCACACATATTAACACACGTACACACACACACACACAGAGTATTGTCAAAGGTGATAATATGACCTATGGGACCAAATCAAACATGTCAAAAACACTTTATTCTAGGTTGACTAATGGCTCTTGATGCTTGAGGATTATGCAGATGAGGGTGACAATTGAGCATCCATGAAGTAACTGGGAGGCTACAAATGTGAGGAAAGCAAGTTTGAATGTGATTAAAGTCGAGCATTTAAGTTGGGTAAGAAGTTAAACCTACTAAACCTGCAAGGGGTATAGTGTATGCACAATAATGGAGAACACTTCCCAAATGTCTCAATACCATGTTTCATATCGAAGGGAGTGGGAGCTAAATTGGATCACTACCTTAGGTGCAAAGTGCAGATGATAAGATAGGCTCAAGAATTTAAAGGTGAGTTTAGTAGATTATCTCCCCGTGCGGATGACAAGATAGGCTCAAGATTTTAAAGGTGAGTTTAGTAGATCATCTTTCAAAGATTAACATGCTTTAGCAATTGATGGCCATAAAGTAATTTGGGTTGTTATAAATTATTACAACTTCACTATTTAATTTGATGTTTGAAGTCTTCATCCATCACCATAGTATAAGGTTATCATGATTCAATGTTACTCTCTCCTATCATCATTCATAATCAAAGCTTAGTAAGTGTATGGTCATGATGATGAAGTGTGGTATATCACTTTTAAAGAATGATTTCTTGGTATGAAAATTTATGCTCCAAAGACATGGGTCTCCTACTTCATTATAGTGTGTTGGACAATAAGATGATGATGATACCGCTCCAATTTCCTTCTTACGAGCACATTTAGCTTTAAAATTTTGTGAAATTTGATTAGGTTTGGTTCCACCTGCCAAGTTCCAACACTATCTCTCATCACACAAGGTCTACAAGTTTGCACTTTCTTGCCTCTCTCTCTCTCTCTCTCTCTCTCTCTCTCTCTCTCTCTCTCTCTCTCTCTCACACACACACACACACACACACACACAATTACTTAGAGAGAGGAAAAGAGAGTGTGGAGAGAATGTTGGATGGTTGAAACTCATTGATGTTTGCTTTATCTCACTCTCAATCTCATGTTCACCTAGCTACATCTCTAGATCAAACTCCATGTAATCTTTTACATGTGGTTAACCTCGTGGTTTTTTGGATCTTCAAATATAGAATCAGTGTTCCTATTTTGCTGGTTATTGGATCGCATATGCTGGTTTGCAAGATTATTCAGGTTTATTGATGCTGGTTCAACATGAGCTTCAACCAGCTCTCTTGTACAATGATCCGCAAGGCCGCTAGATAGTGGTTCAATGCCTGTTGAACGATCAGGTTTATGAATTTGGAGGTGTTTATGCGCATACAACATCTGGGCAACGGGCTACTCTATGGTAAGACATCTCTTCTCATTTGTGGACTTCAAATGCATTCCTTTGGAGTGATTTTGATAATAACCCTGCGATGCATGATAATACCACAGGTGATTCGCACATGTTGTCTGCGAAAAGGCTAGAATGGGATAATCTGTTTGCTATTGCTTCAATGATTGATTTATGGCGGCATTGGCACCCAATTGTCTCTGGATTTACTTTTTAGCATGTTGCTCACTCTTCTTACCGAGTGTGGTTGGATCGATGGTATTTTCTTAATCTGCAACAATATGAGGATTTTGTGTGTGAGGCCAGCATCGATTACACCTTGCCGTTATCTGATCATTACCCTATTTTGTTGAATGTGAGTTTTGGGCAGTCTCTTTGTGATCGACCTCTTTCTAGGGAACGTATGCTACATATTAACAATGCCTATCTCACTCATGTGGCTTTTTGCGACATGATATCTAACATTATTCCCCGCTTCTTACTCACATGCAATTAGATCTTCATGTTGCCTGGTATCGCTTTGTTATGAGGGTGCAAAGTTTCATTTATGACTATGGCACGCATTATATGCAGTGCACTTGGGGGGATATTAAGGATGCGAAGCAAGCTTGTCAACAGTTGCAAGTGTTGGCTGATTTGCGACCTTTGTTTGACTCTGAGATGTTAGAGTTGTGCGAAGCTTGTGTGTGTAATCAGCATAATGACAAGCGTAAACTTGCGAAATGGCAGACACGTACCCGTCAACAGGCTTTCATGGATAAAGGTTGTGCTTCGAAGCAATCTCTTAAGCATTTGCATCATTCTTGGGTCTCGCAAGCAATCAAGCGGGTTATGCTTTCCCCAGGTGTTTGGACTTCTTCGAAGTAAGAACTTGTTGATGCCATGGTTTTGCGTTATCGATAGGTGTTTGCTACTCCTTCAAGCATCCTCGATTGTTTGCCATGCGTGTCAATTGATACTTTCCTTTGTTCATCCGATCATATCCCCACAGTATGCATGTCGCCTTGAGGACCCATTCGCTGCCTCAGAATTGCATAGTGCTTTGCTTGCTTTGGGCCGTTGGCGGTGTCCTGGTTGGGATGAGCTTACTATGGAATTCTTCCTCTCCTTTTGGGAAGCTCTTGAACTTCCGTTGCTTTTCATGATAAATGCAGCATGGCAAAAACAGGATTTGCCACTATCTTGGAAAGAAGGTTTACTTAAATTGCCTAAGCAAGCACTTTGCAAGCAATTCTCTCACTGGCGCCCGATTACATTGATACTGATGATTTACAAGATATTGGCTAAGATGCTGGTGCACCGCGCTAAAGGACCATCTTTTTGCAGGACTCCATCAAGCTCAATATGGTTTCATTCCATGTCGCCAGATTATGGAGAATTTGGCTAATGTTATGATTGGGATGGAGTATGCTAAGTACACTTATCAAGATGTGTTGGTTTTGCAAGTTGATATTGAAAAGGCCTTTGACACTGTATAGTGGGATTTCATTGCTGCCACGATGAGGTGCCTAGGGTTTGGTCCTAAATTCGCAAATGTGGTTTATTTCTCGTATGCATGTAGCACGTCTTCCGAGATTTTGGAAGGCGAATTAATAGAATCCTGGCCTCTTAGTGCTCTCTTATATGCTATAGCCACTCACCCGCTGTTGATTTATCTTGATTACTTGACTTCTGTTGAGCGTCTTCATGGTTTGCGGTTACCTTCGGGTCATACCTTTGTTGGCCACGCATACGCAGATGATTCGTTGTTTATGCCTCGTAATCATACGGTTGACGTCGAAGTGATTATGGAAGCCTTGGAACTTTTTGGCATTGCGACTGGGCTTAAAGTCAACTTTTGTAAATCGAAGCTTCTGCCTCTTCGTTCTTGTGATTGACACATTCTGCTGTGGCCAGGTGAGATTGTTTCTCCAAATGTGATTACTAGGCATTTGGGTTATCCAATTGGATGGAATGTCACTCATTCTAGGAAAGTGGATTGGGTTTATTAAGCGTTTGAATGTCAAACTGCACTACTCGAAGTTATCCACTTGGCCATTACATGTTCG
This sequence comes from Adiantum capillus-veneris, assembly GCF_014529385.1. Taxonomy (NCBI): domain Eukaryota; kingdom Viridiplantae; phylum Streptophyta; class Polypodiopsida; order Polypodiales; family Pteridaceae; genus Adiantum; species Adiantum capillus-veneris. Next base: position 52,621,426 of record NC_140952.1, on the reverse strand, counting down.
TCTGCGAATTGTTCAGAGCATTTTGTTGTCTTATGTTTAGTTCTTTTTGTCATTGATGCATGGGCCTCGTCGTTCTCTTGATTCTCTTATGTCGGACATCATGTCCCATCTGTGGCGGACACATGCTCACAAAAAAGGCTTGTGCTTGATGTCTATGGAGAAGCTTTGCACTTCTAAACGCTTGGGTGGCCTTAACATCTTGGATTTGCGCAGGCATGTTCTTGCTCAGAAAGCTATGTTGTTGCCGACACTTGCGCAACAAATTCAGCCTTGGACTCTTATGTTTGCACACCTTGATGAGCATGTTATTACTTCCTCTTTTGGCAATTGGCAACCATCTATCTCGCAGGTGGTTTTCGGCAAGATGGAAGGGTACATTCCTAGATGTCCTCTTGCTTCCACTTTAGTGTCTGCCTGGAAAGAGGTTACGATTCATCTTTCATGGAATCCTCGGCAGGAAGGTGATTCAATTCATTTGGAGAGCCGAGCATTTTCTCTTACGTTGGTCGACTGCTCCCCTCGCCAGGCTTACTTTCTCTCTGGCCATGGTACTCGTGTGGTTGAGGATGTAGTCGATGAGGCTGGATATACTTTTGAGTTTCCCTTCGCTGCCCGCCGTTTTGGATTGGGTACGCATTACCGTCAGTTTTGGAGAGAACTTCAATGAATGTTGCTTGAATTTTTGCCAGTTTCGCCCTTACTTGATGGTGATCGCATGTCTCATTGGGATCTTCGGGAAACGCCTTTTCGAGATATTTATGCGGGTCGAATTTATGCTCTTCTTCTACCACAATCATGGCTTGCTGATCATTGCAATGCTCTTTGGCACATGCACAAATCTGATCTCTAGTGGAGGAAGTTTCTCTGTGCCTTGTGGAAAAGCCATTTGCCATTGAAGGAGCGACTGTTTCTTTGGCGTTGTTTACTTGGAGTGCTTCCTATTGGCACTTTTCTTAGGGCACGTCATATTCGCCCTTCCTCTTACATCCGTTGCTCCAATGCAAAAGAGGATATTTGCCACTTGTTGTGGGATTGGTGCGTTACTAGAGACTTCCTTCTCCGTGTATCAGCCTGTATGCGGCTCTGCTTTCCTAGGGTTGTTTTTCACAAACGGTTCTGGGTATTTGGCATTTTCTCATCGACACTATATGTGGGTTTGCGCTCTTCTTTATGTGGGTCAGATACTGGGCTTATTGAACCCTGTGGAGTCAGCGTAATGCTTGCATCTTTCGTCATACTCATGCAGACCCGTTCCCACTCTTCAAGCTTTCCCTTAGGCAATCGTTACGATTTGCTTTGGAAGTTGGTGATATCACCGTAGAGATACATAGACTTTCCCATGACTGTTTCTAGCTACTCTCTACAGCTGAGTAGTTCTGTGTTCTTCCCCTTGTACATTACCCTTTCGGTGGGTTTTCCTCGCTTTGAGGTTTCTCACTAGTAATTAATCAAATATATTTACAAAGAAAATGTGTGTGTGTGTGTGTGTGTGTGTGTGTGTGTGTGTGTGTGTGTGTGTGTGTGTGTGTGTGTGTGTGTGTGAGAGAGAGAGAGAGAGAGAGGTGTGTGTGTGTGGTGGAGAGAGAGTGGAGTCGGTGCGTGAGCCTGCTCTGCTCGAGCCTGCCTTGCGCGCGTGCTGATTCTCCCCCTGTGCGCGTGTTGTTGTTGCTCATGTGTGCGACCCTGCCCTGCGGGCTCTGTTGCTACACGTCCTTTGGTTCTGCGTGACCTGCCCAAGGTGACCTCCGACGAGCTGGACAGAACCCCTAAGGTGACGTGAGCAAGTGCTACAAGCGTCTCTACAGGCAGAGTAGAGCAGGGCACACAAGTCACGAACCTGCTGGTTAGATTTGTTGTGTGTGTGGTGTGTGTGAGGGGCCGAAAGTTTTCCAGCATTAGGATTCCTGTACAGCCAGCCTGTGTGTGTGTGTGTGTGTGTGTCTATGTCTGTCTCTATAGCAGTCAAATATCAAAAACCCCAAAAAAGAGTGTGTGTGTGTGTGAGAGAGAGAGCTTCGCATGGATTTTGGCTGAGCAGTGTATATACAAGCGTCGAAAAACCATGGAATCTTCGGATATGGATACTTTAATCCTTATCAAAGAATGTTTGCATGAGGACTTCGAGGATGCACGTCAAGCCTAGGAAGGATCTGCTCCCGTCATGGAAGTGCGCATCTCTATACAGAAGCTTATGGATCATGTTGTTCAATATACACTTAACGCGGTGATTCTTTTTTTCCCGGGTAGAATGCCTACAGCTCAGGATGTACGCCAATGGGTTGATTTCCTGCTCAAACGACAAGCAGTCCGAGGGGTTTACTTTGGCGTGTGAGGGTTCTATGAAGTCTTGCTGGCCGACATGGATGCTTGGGATGCTATGCTTGAAATGTCTCCTTTGTTCTTCAATACGCAGATGACTCATGTACTGCCCTAGGCTCTCACCAAGGACTATCACAGTCTCATTCGCCACAAGTGCCCCGTCTGGGTTAAGATGGTCGACTTTCCTCGCACTTGGTGTCACTTTCTTCCTTTGTTGGCTGCTCAGTTGGGCAAAGTCATTTGCCCTCCTAAGTTGGACGCAAACACAAACCGTTTTTGTATTCTGTGGGACACAGATATCTCCACGCCAGCAGGTATTTCAATCGATCCCGGGGATGCAGTGGTTGGAAAGCGTCTATTTAAGCTTGAATGGGGCAAATTTGCAAATTCTTGCTTCCGCTGTGGCAAATTTGGTCATATGCAGTCCGAATGTCCAGAACCAAATCTGCAACCATTGCCTTCAACTGTTCCTACTCCTCAACATCACTCACCTCCAAAATCTTCTACTGAGGTTCAAATCAAAGGTGCTTTAACCTCCTCCCCGACAACTAGGGCAAATAAAGGCAAAGGGAAACAATTACAATTGTCTGTACTTTCTGCTTCTCCATATATTAAAGACAAAGGAAAAGAACAGGTTTCAACCTCTCAAACTTGGATAGTGCCCCCTTCAAAGAATGTTGCTCAGAAAACACGTCCTTGTAATGACACTTCTTTGGCTGAAGCTTGGGACAAGGTGGTCCGCTCTTACACGGAAGTTGTTACACGAGAATCCTCTTCATCGCAAGGTGCCTTTATTTTTAATCATCCGAGTCCAGGTCTTGACCCACCTCCTCAGGTACCTACAGCTGGAGAGGATGTGTCGATGGAGTTTTCTCCCATTTCCTAGCCCACTGTACATACCATATCAGAATGCATAGTTCTTTGAACTGCATCTCCTATAATGTGGATGAGTTATGCAATCACGGAAAGTGGCGGCTTACCTAGCACTATGTACATACATGTAAAGCGGACATTGTGGTTCTTCAAGAGCATAACCAACATTAATTTGCAAGGCAAACTTCTTACTTTGCGGGCTACTGGATAGCTTATGCAAGATCAGCTGGCTATTCTGAAGTGCTTAAACTTGTTTGACATGAACTCTTCCCGACCTTGGTTTTCAATGACCCGGCTGGGAGATGGATGGTCATCCATATTGTATTGTTAATGGGGAAGTTTTCGAATTTGGAGGATTATATGCATACACACAGCTTCTGCAGATAGGGCATGCTTGTGGAGTGCTATCTCCTCTTATTGTTAGCGTTCCAATGCATTTCTCCGTGGGGATTTTAATAATGTACCAAACCTTGCGGATAATACTACTGTGCATTCTCACATGCTTCATATGGAACGACAATCATGGAATCAATTTCTGCTGACATGTAATGGCCTTGATTTGTGGCCCTTTTCGCATGCGACTCATCAAGGATTCACTTTTCAACATAATGCTCAATCTATGTATCACGCTCGGCTGGATCTTTGGTATCTTTTTCACATGCAACAATATGATGACTTTGTATGCGAGATGAGGATTGATTTTGCCATGTGTCTCTCGGATCATTTTCCTGTATGCTTGAAACTTTGTTTTGGCTCTTTTGATGTCAATGATCACCTACCCAAGAAGAGGCTTTTGCATGTCACTAATGCTTATCTCAAGCATGAGTCTTTTCACGCTATGATTGTGGATATCATCCCGCCTTTGATCTCCCAGATGTATGTTGATATGGACATAGCCTGGTTCCGCTTTGTTATGCGTGTTCAATGTGTTATCCAGGATTATGGCAGGGATTATTTGTCACAATTAAGGGAACAGGTTAATCACTCAAAGGATGCTTGTAGCAAATTAGTGCACTTGGCTAATCATTCTTCTCTTATTGACACTCAAATGACTGAGCTGTTTTCTGTCTGCGCTATGTTACGGCACAATGATGAGAGGAAATTGGCCCAATGGCAGACTCGAGCTCGTCAACAGGATTTTGCAGATAAAGGATGTGCTTCTAAAGAAGTTTTCCAGCATTTGCATCATTACCGTCAAGAAAGCGGACCTCCACTTTCCGAGAGATAGCACTAGCCCTAAACTCTCATTATGGCAAGATTTTTGAGACCCCTTCTTCTCCCACGAGAGAAGCTTGCCAAGCACATTACATGTTTCTATTGCATGTTACTCCCATTCTTTCAATGCAGCAGGCTCAAGACAAGGAAGCTGTTTTCACTAAGTCGGAATTATATGCCAGTTTTCTTGATTTGGGTCGATGGAGAGCTCCTGGTTGGGATGGTCTCTTTGTGTAATTTTTCTTGTCTTTCTGGGAATATTTGAAGTTGCCTCTGTTGTTCATGATGAATACAGCTTGGGAACAGCAAGAAGTGCCCTCCTCTTGGAAAGAAGGTTTACTCAAGATGATATTAGGCCTAAGCATGCATTGTGTGAAGAATTCTCTCATTGGCGGCCTATTACACTCATGCATGTGGTACATAAATCAATGGCAAAAATGCTGGCTAACCGACTCAAGTGCTTTCTGCATGAAGACTTGCATCAATCTCAATACGGCTTCATTCCACGACGTCAAATTACTGATAACCTCCCGAATGTCATCATTGGTATGCAATATGCAAAATATACTCGACAGGATGTCTTGGTCATGCAAGTTGACATCGAAAAGGCATTTGATACTTTCTTTGGGATTATATTGTGGATACCATGCAACACTTGGGATTTGGGCCTAGGCTATCCCGTGTGGTGCTTTTCTTGTATGTACATAGAACCTTTGCAGGCTTGCTGGATGGATCTCTTACAAAATCTTGGCCTTTGGGACGGTTGGTAAGGCAGGGCTGCCCTCTAAGTGCTTTGCTTTATGCGATTGCTACTCACCCGTTGTTTATGTATTTGGATTCCTTGACTTCCACTGATAGGCTTCATGGCCTGACTTTACCTTCCGGATGGCAGTTTGTTGGTCAGGCCTATGCGGTGACTCTTTGTTTATGCCTTGCAATCACTATGATGATGTACAACAAATTATGCATACTCTTCACTTGTTTGGATCGGCAACAGGTCTCAAAGTTAACTTTTGTAAATCCAAGCTATTGCTTTGAAAGAGTGTGACTGCCATGAGATATTGTGGCCTGGGGAGATTGTTCCTCCACATGTTCTGGTTCGCCATTTGGGTTATCCGCTCGGTTGTAATGTATCGGCTATGCGGAAACTGGATTGGGTGCTCCAATGTCTGCATTCCAAGTTAAATTATTAAAAATTGTCCACGTAGCCACTTCATGTGCATCTCAGAATTGTCCAATGCATTCTTGTGGCTTATGTGCAGTTTTACTTGCCTTTGTTATCCTGGTCTCGGTTGCGCTTGCAGTCCCTCATGTCCAATATTTTAGAACATTTTTGGCGGACCTCGTCTAGCAAGAAGGGTCTTCGGATTCTATCTATGGATAAGCTGTGTTCTCCCAAGCGGCTTGGAGGGTTGAATATTCTGGACTACGACGTCATCTTTTGGCTATGTTGTTGCCAGTTTTGGTGGAGCAGCAGCAACCTTGGGCTCTCATGGTCACACATTTGTGTACGCTTATTGTCACCCCATCTTTTGGTCATTGGAAACCGACTTATTGGGATGTTGTTTTTGGGAAGCTTGAAGGACACATTCCTGGATGTCCCTTTACTTCTTCTCTCATTGTTGATTGGAAGGTTGTCACTTCGCATTTGGCATAGAATGTCGACAATCCTCTGTGGATAACTCTCTCTGTTTGGAGAGTCTGCATTGGAGCAGGGCCTTCGCTTCAACTTTGGTTCAACGGTCTCCTCGCCAAGCATATTTTCTGTCCCAAAAAGGAATCTGTCAAGTGCATCAGGTGCTTGATTACTTGGGTTGTGTTCTTTCGTTCGCTGATACAGTGTCCCGCTTTCGGTTGGGTCCTCACTATTCTCCTCTCTAGCGGGAAATTCAAAGGATGCTTGCTGATCACTCACCCATTCGTCCTTTGGATGTGGACTCTCGCTTCTCTTATTGGAATCTGGCTACTACTAGATTGGACTGCATCTCAGCTGGCAGTGTCTATGCCATCCTTCAATCTCATGTATGGATTGTGCATCATGGTAATCAATTGTGGTTGCTTTCTGAGTCATCTTTGTGGTTGCAACACATATTGTCTCACATTTGGCAGACTCGTTTACCTTTGAAGGAAAGTGTTTTGTTGTGGCGCTCCTTGGTGGGAGCTCTACCTGTTGGCAGTGTGTTACATGCTCGGTATATTGCGCCTTCCTGCTACCCCAGATGCCTTCAAGCTGAGGAGACAATGCCACACTTATTGTGGTATTGTCACCACTCCAGAGCCTTCACTCAGCAAGGGTCGAATGCTCTTCGACTGCATTTTCCTTCCGGCTCTTTTCACAAACGCTTTTGGCTTTTTGGGATGCTCCAGTCACCACAATCTCAGTTTGCGGTGTTCTTCACTTGGGTCAAATTTTGGACTCTGCAGGCCATCTGGCACCATAGGAACTCCTTAATGTTCCAATGCACTTATGTTGACCCCTTTCCCTATTTAAAATTATCTCTTAGTCAAGCGCTGCATTTTGCTTATGACACTAGAGACATCACTCTTGATACCTACAGGATTTACTTTGACTGTTTCTAGCCTTCGGAGCCTAACAGTGCTGCTTTTTGTATCCCTTTCTTTTCGTGGGTTTTCCTCGCTTTGAGGTTTCCCATTTGTAAATTAATCAAACCAAATTTACAAAAAAAACGTGTGTGTGTGTGTGTGTGAAAGAGAGAGAGAGAGAGAGAGAGAGAGAGAGAGAAATGAAATGTAATATTAACGTCTTAAGGCCAAAATGACCTATGAGACCAAAAGGTTACATGTGGTGAATCTAATACCAGGTCTGGGTACAAAAAGTACAAAGAACTGAAAAGAAAATAGCACGTAGGGGTGGGGTGAAAGCTAATACAAAGGGGAATGAATACAAAGGGTGAGCTGATACAATGGAGCTCTCTGACAGTCGAGGCATCATAAACTATACATCAGTATCCGGGATGGCTCCTATGTCGCGCCAGTATGGTATGGATCCTCTGTCACAATCTGCATCAATGTCGAGAGGGCGCCCTCATCCGTGGGCTACGGGACCACCCCAACTCTATCGCCCGATCAAGCAGTATGCCTCTGGTGCCTCTCGTGTTGTTATGTTGTGGGGGCTTCTCGAACTCCTCTGTCTATGACTAAAAGAAATCTGTAATCTTCCGCTGTCTCCGGATCTCTGTCATTGTGCCCCTCTTCAAGAGATCCTCTCTGTGTTTCCGAATCTCCAGTAAGTATAATCAGAGGCATCTCTGATCCTGATATCTCATGACTCTAAAAAGTGGCCCAAAACCCTCTTTGAATAGACAATGAAAGTGGCCTCATATCTCATAGTATACTGGGTAGTGACATATGTAATGTAGCTCTGTCTCTAGTTCTATTTGGCACATCTGACAAATCCTGGACTCAACGGGTACTCCTCTAAATCTGCCTATCTCGATCGCTAGCTAATGTGAGGATGTGCGTATCTGACCAATAGCACGTCGTATCCCGTGGGATAGATGAGTATCCATGTATTTTGGTATGATCACAAAACCATCCTCCGTGAGTTGGAGAAGATGCTCTCCATAGAAAGTCATATTGTACCTAGCTCATGTGTAGATTGTATTCATGTCCTCTTCGTATCGTGTTGAACCAAGTCCTGTCTGATGAACCTGTTAATCTCTGCCCTGGTGAGGGAGATGGAGGGTGCATCCAAAGAGTACTGAAATGGGGGTAGCCGGCGTCCATACTAAAGCCATGTACTTGAAACCAAGATGCCATCTTCGCATACCAACATGATCTATCTCCCTGCAATGCCAGCTGTCATGAAGACTCTAGTGCTAATCGAGCATATCTGTCTCTAGGGAGAGCCCAAGCGTTATGCATAAATGAAACTGATCGAGTGAGTACCTCCACTACCAATGGAGGAGTAGCGAGCTCCGCCCAAACAATGTCATGTGGTACTAAGGCCTTGGCCCTAATCATGAGAGAGAGAGAGAGAGAGAGAGAGAGAGAGAGAGAGAGAGAGAGAGAGAGAGAGAGCATATGTGCAGAGAAAGAGTGTCTTTTGCATTACTAGTTGTTAGAGCTTCATATTATATCAAAGCCTGATTGTTATAGCTCCTACATGTATAAAGAGAACCATATTTTACAACACGATATTAAGAAGGCGTCTCCTTGACTTTTATTTTGTCTTTGTTTATTAGAAGTGTTTTAGGTGTTTTGAGACTTGTTTTGTTTTGAGGAGAAAATGGAAGATCATGTTAATTTTGCAATTGCACACAAAAAGTAAATTAAAAAATGTATGCATACATGAAAACAATTTTTTTTTAAATCCACCACATCTCTTCTCTTGTACAAGTTCTATTTGAATTAGAGAAACACTTAGATCCCCTACGGTATGCTCCAAGGAGGCAGAGAAGAAGAAAAAAGTGAGGAGAGGTAAAGGAACATGATTAGACTTCTACAATTTGAATAGCAAGTTCTCAAAAGATAAATAGCTTAATTAGAACAATCTGGAGATTCTTTGTATGGCATTGTAGGTAATTGAACGATTCAAAAGTCATATCTGTAGAAATATTGCCCAAAGCAAAACCCTCATTGACTGTGTTTCTGTGAACTCGATCGACTACTTGAGTAGATTCAAAAGTAAAGGCTACAACCTTTCCCTCTTTAGTTGGTGCTTTCCTTTTCTTAGAAAAAGCCGCTTTCTGGTAGGCTTTCTTGAAGGTGCCAAAGACATTCCAGCCAAGATGAAATTTCTATATATTTACAAGAATAATTCATGCTAGATTATCCACTTTGCTTGGCATTATGCAGATAAAAATTCAAGAGCTTCAAACAACATTTCTAATAATTGATTTCACATTTCTAGTTCCGAAACATAATTGAGCCTTGCACAATAAGCTTAGATAAATACTTCAGTAAAAAAGCCCAAAATTTTACTAGCATATAGAAGCTTGACTATGTTTCAATGAATTTCTCAAAGGGAGCGAAAACAAATATTATTTGTCCTCCTCACCTTTGCCATTTTGATGCTTACAAGAGGTGTTTTCTTACGTTTCGTGCGTCTATAAAGAGAGGCAATTGAATATATATGCTAGTTGACTACTATTTTCTTCTCCAAAAATAGCATGCTATTCAAAAATTGTTTTCTAGCATTGCCTCATACTTTTTTTTTGTTTCACCGTGCCACTCAAACTAAGAGAGATGATAATGTTAACCTTCCAAAACCTTTTTCTGCTTAGTTAACAAACTCTAAATTTTGTTTTAAAAAATCCAAGCCTACCCTTTTTGAAGTGTTCACTTTAGTAGCTCCGTATATGGAAGGTACGGGAGATATACTTCAAGTAATTTTTCAACATAAAAGAATGAGGCTCTTGACTTTGTAGGGCTTGTTGGGAAAACAAGAGAAACCTGAACAAACAAATAATGGTCTTTTAGAAAATAGAAAACGGGGGGTCATCATTAAAAAAATCAATACTCTCTTGTTATGTGGAAAGAATTATTTTAATGTATAGATAAATTTCTATAAAATGTATTAATTAGGGCCATGGTTACAATCTCAATTTCATTGCCATACTTGCAAAAGTAACATATGGTTAAATCATTATCTTTCATGAGTTGAAGCTAAGCTTCATTGTTCATTGCAAAGATAGTCTATAAGGAATATCTATCTTGTGCTTTAACCTATCAAATGATACAAGATTATTAAAAAGCAATGACTAGTCTTATGTTTGGCAGTTTGGGTAGCTTTCAAGTGAGATGTTGACTTACTATCCTCCCTCATTTCTTTGATTGTTCCTAGGTAATTTGAACATTACCATATCTTTGTACTTTGTTTATTTTGTACCTTTTGTCCTTTCATGGATACACAGAGGACATCCACACCATGTACTTTGATTTGTCTCATAGGCCGAATTCAGCCTCTAGTAGACAGAGATTTCTTTCTTTATTTTCTCTCTTTTCCTCTCTTCAAGAAAACAACATACTATTTTGAGTATTGATGGCCCTAAGAGGATGCTCGAGCCAGCCTGTCCTCAGAGAACCATACAAGCAAAGAGAAAAACGTACGAGTGCTTGGCATATAGAATGAACCAGGGTTTCCGAGACTAACGGCATGTAATTGACCCTGTGATACTATGAAGAAGGTAGTGGAACAAGCCCACCGCCTCAAGAAACCTTGACAACGCTCCTCTGCTGCCCTGAAAGAGCCAACTGATGTATTCCACTGGCTGTGTAGAGTGTGAACTATCTCTGTCCATATATTGCTGAGAGTATCTGCTGAAGTGGAAGGCTGACTGCTGAGGACATGCATGCATCCAGCCTTCGATATCATCCATACACAACTCTAATGATAATGGAGAATACAATCTCCCGCCGATGCATCTCAAAAGCATGAATAGTGTCTCGCAACATGTTGGAAATACCATATCAGTAGCCAAGATCTATCACCAATAAAATAGGGTCCTCCCCTTCCCCCTCATAAGTAGGGTAAGAACTTGGAAACTGTATTAACCAGCATACTGCTCCCTAAGACACGTAGGACTGTGTGGAGACCCACTCGACATAGCAGAGTACAAACTCCATGCCAAACTGGATGACCATGAGGGCATACCCAAAGACAATGACTAATAGTCTCATCCACATGTAATGTACATCTGGTGCAAGTCGGCATGTCCAACACTACCAACCCATATCCTTACCGGCAGACCAGCAAGGGCAATAATCCACACAAAGTAATATGTGAGCTGATCCTACTACACGGCGTATGGTTTGTAGAAAGCAAGTTCCTGATAAGGCGATGCAATCTAGGCAAACTCTTTGTATGCAGTATCCAGCAAGATGCAATAAATCAAGCTCTAGCCAAAAGCACCCGATTTGCCACCAGAGCACGACCGGCCAATGACAAACGTGACAATGGACAATAACACAGCTTGCGACCGATAGATTGTAAAACCAGCATGAATTGCTTCTGAGGGGCAACATTTATCCTTATCTAAACGCCGAAATACCGGCAAGTACGGGCCAACAGAAAACCATCAGCTCTCCCCCACTGGCACTCATTCAGAACTGCAACAACAAAGCCATAGGATTTGCTACAATAGATAAAAGCACCAATAGCCACACAAAATCTGTCCAGAGCCTCTCTCAAAGAATCCAACACTAGCAATGAGTACTCTGTAAAGAGCATAGTGTCATTTGCATACTCCTGATCAGTGGTACTCGTCTTTGCAAGAAAGAGGAAATTGTCTTTTAAAAAAACCAGAAATAGGTAACATATCAGAGGCCATCCCTGTCTTACGGAGTGCAGCAAATGAAATGTAAGTACAACAAAACCCCTGATCGTGACCGCATTGCTGCCAGATCTGTATAAAGCTGAAGTTCCTGCCATCCATGTGGCAGGGAGGCCCATCCCATGCAAAGTGCCCTCCAAGAAGTCCCAATCAAGTCTATGATATGCAAAGTCTATCATACGCCTTCTCAAAATCGAGAAGAATAATTGCCAAAGACTGTCCAGGCTGCCTCGCTGTAGCGCGGATAGTGTGTCGTGCTCTCTACAATGGGTGCTCCTCAGTGCAATGTACATGACATCTCACTCAAAACAGAATGAAAACACAGGAAACAATAGATAACAGCAAATCAACACAAAGACACAGCAGCAGACTAGAACATATGGACTCGACTATCTCAAAGGAAACAGTATAGACTCTGGCGTGGCAGCACACTCAGCTCCAGGCCAGAACTCACGGGTACAATGGGGTTGTCGAGACTCAGATGTGCAGGGATGGTAAAGAAGTGTTGTGTGTATAGACGCACTACTCTAGACGACGATGCTGGACCATATATGAAGAAGATACTCCAGATGACCCCACCGCTACTACTTATATGTACAACCATAAAGAGCCACCAACGGCTCATTAGTGTCAGCCATCTAAGTCTATCTCCAAACCGAGTGGTGGTGGTGACCTGGCCACAATGTCCATTAGACCACCGTCCGTATCCCTACCACGTGTCGTTGCCCAGCCCAAAGAGTCTGTCCAGTGTGAACCAGACCAGACCAACTGTACTAACTGTGTGTCCTATGAAAGTGACATTGTAGCCTGCTACTACAGGTTGCCCGCCACAAGACCGCTCACCGTCTCGGTGAGAGGAATGCTGAAAATTGTGAAAGAAAACCACTAGGTACCGCACCTGTACATCTTTCTTGTAGCAGATGCTAGGCCCCACCATGCAAGAAATGATTGCAGTTGGTGAGAGAATTCAACACTTGGAGGAGGAGGTTTCTCTACTCGAACACAGGATGGCAGATTCTCATGCAGAGATGATGACAGTTCAGGACAATTCTAGGAAGTTCCAAGTAGAGTGTGAAGAGCTGCAGCAAACTCTTGGCACTTCTCGAGCTAAAAACCAAAGAAGTGTAGTTGCTCTGAAGGAGGCATATGAGAGGCTCCTCAAGGAGTTGTAGAGGCGAGTCGTAGTTGTTGAGGAAGAGAATGAAGGGTGCAAGAAGCAGATTGAAACGCAGACTTTGAAAGTTCAAGAGATTGAACAGCAAGCAATGGAGGTAGCTTATGTCAAAAACAGTTAGAGCAAGACTGGGTCATATGCAAGGAGTCAGAAGATGCACTCGAGCTTGAGAGGTCTACCTTCTTGTCGATAATTTTTGAGTTGCAAAGGGAGCTTGAGGCTACTGAAGACAGCAATGCCGATCACGGGGTGGGGGCTGAGGCTGAGGCTGGAAGGGGTGATGCGGCCTGGGCAAGGGGCGAGGCCTGGTAGGGGGGGCGAGGGGTGAGTAGGGGGGAGGCGAGAGCTGGGTAGGGGACGAGGGGTGGGTAGGGGGAGCGCGGTGTCACTAGGTAGGGGCGAGGGTGTGAGTAAGGGGGCGAGTGTGTGTGTGTGTGTGTGTGTGTGTGTGTGAGAGAGAGAGAGAGAGGGTGTGTGTGTGTGTGTGTGTGTGTGTGTGGTGACTACTGCTGTAGCGAACCCTACTGCAGCCCCTGTCGCGAACCCTACTGTCAAAGGTGCGCCCTTTGTCGTAAACCCTACTGCAGCCTCTGCTACTTGTAGAGCTGAGGTCTGCCCTTGTCTGCACGCGACCCTTCAATGCTGAAGCAGCGAGCAAATGTCAGCCAATTTTGTGATACTTTGTGGTGCGAGAAAACAGGTGCTGCAGCTGTCTTGTGACTGTAACAGAGGAAGAAACACAGCAATTGCCCCAAGCGTTGTGAGCCCTCGGCAACTCTTGTACAGCTTTCGCTCCCCATTCTGTGTGTGTGGGTGTGAGTGTGTGTGTGTGTGTGTGTGTGTGTGTGTGAGAGGTGTGGTGGGGGATTTGGGTGTGTGGTGAATCCTTCGGCCTTGTCTGGTGCGCAACTCTGTTCTGCACAACATCTACTCTATGCAGGCCCTTCACAGCGCGCCGGGGGTGGAAGTTTGATTTCGCCTGCACGTGGTCCTTCCGTCGTCTCGTGAGTGAGAGAGGAGTGTGTGTTTTTGTACAGGTAGCTGGTGTGTGTGTTTGCTTGTGTATATAGCAGTCATATATCAAAAACTCCCAAAAAAAAAGAAAGAAAGAAAAAAAGAAGAGTGTGTGTGTGAGAGCTTCACATGGATTCGACTGATCATTGTATATATAAGCGTCGGAAAGCCATGGAAACTTCGGAGATGGATGCTTTGAGTCTTATCAAAGAATGTTTGCATGAGGACTTCGAGGATGCATGTCAAGCCTGGGAAGGCTCCGCTCCTGTTATGGAAGTACGCATCCCTATACAGGAGCTCATGGATCCCGTTGCTCAATATGCACTTAACGCTGTGATTCTTTTTTTCCCGGGCAGAATGCCTACTACTCAGGATGTAGGCCAATGGGTTGATTTCCTGCTCAAACGGCAAGCAGTTTGAGGGGTTTACTTTGGTGCGCGAGGGTTCTACGAAGTCTTGCTGGCTGACATGGATGCTCGGGATGCTCTGCTTGAAATGTCTCCTCTTTTCTTCAATACGCAAATGACTCATGTGCTGCCCTGGGCTCTCACCAAGGACTATCAGAGTCTCATTCGTCACAAGTGTCCCGTTTGGGTTGAGGTGGTCGAATTTCCTCGCACTTGGCGTCATTTTCTTCCTTTGTTGGCTGCTCAGTTAGGCAAAGTCATTTGCCCTCCTAAGCTGGAGGCAAATACGAACCGTTTTTATATTTTGTGGGACACGGATATCCCCACACCAGCAGGTATTTCGATCGATTCTGGGGATACAATGGTTGGAAAGCGCCCATTTAAGCTTAAATGGGGCAAGTTTGCAAATTTGGTCATATGCAGTCCGAATGTCCGAAACCAAATCTACAACCACCTCCTTCAGCCGTACCTACTCCTCAACCTCGCTCGCCTCCAAAACCTTCTACTGAGGTTCAAACTAAAGGAGTTTTAACCTCCTTCCCCTCAGCTGGGGCGATTAAAGGCAAGGAGAAACAAGTACAATTGTCTGCACTTTCTGCTTCTCCAAATATTAAAGACAAGGAAAAAGAACAGGTTTCGACCTCTCAAACTTGGATAGTGCCCAAGAAACCCGTCAAAGCTACTACACCTCGTGTTCCAGCATCTACTTGTAATTATGTACCTCCTTTGAAGAATGTTGCTCAGAAAAAACTTCCTTGTCATGACAACACTTCTTTGGCTAAAGCTTGGGACAAGGTTGTTCGTTCTTACAAGGAGGTTGTTACTGGAGAAGCTTCCTCATCGCAAGGTGCATTTCCTTTCAATTATCCAGGTCCAGGTATTGACCCACCTTCTCAGGCACCTTCAGCTGGGGAGGATGTGTTGATGGGCACTGGTACTTGAGTTTTATTTCCCCCCCTTTTCTTTCCTTGTTTCCTCGTCCACTGTATATACCATATAGAATGCATAGTTCTTTGAATTGCATCTCCTATAATGTGCATGGGTTATGCAATCACGACAAGTGGCGGCTTACCTGGCACTATGTACATACATGTAAAGCAGACATTGTGGTTCTTCAAGAGCATAACCAGCACCAATTTGCAGGACAAACTTCTTACTTTGCGGGCTACTGGATAGCTTATGCAGGATCAGCTGGCCATTCTGGAGTGCTTATGCTTGTTCCACATGAACTCTTCCCGACCTTGGTCTTTAATGACCCGGCTGGGAGATGGATGGTCATCCAATGTATTGTTAATGGAGAAGTTTTCGAATTTGGAGGATTATATGCATACACAGCTTCTGCAGATAGAGCACGGTTGTGGAGTGCTATCTCTTCTTATTGTTGCCGTTCCAATGCCTTTCTCTGCGGGGATTTTAATAATGCACCAAATCTTGCGGATAATACTACTGGCCATTCTCACATGCTTCATATGGAACGGCAATCTTGGGACCAATTTATGTCGACCTGTAATGGGCTTGATTTGTGGCCCTTTTTGCATGCGACTGATCCAGGCTTTACTTTTCAGCACAATGCTCAATCCATGTATCGCGCTCAGCTGGATCGCTGGTATCTTTTTCACATGCAACAATATGATGACTTTGTATCCGAGATGAGGATTGATTATGCTATGTGTCTCTCGGATCATTTTCCCGTATGCTTGAAACTTCGTTTTGGCTCTTTTGATGTCAATGATCGCCTACCCAAAAAAAGACTTCTGCATGTCAATAATGCTTATCTCAAGCATGAGCCTTTTCGCACTATGATTGTGAATATCATCCCGCCTTTGCTCTCCCAGATGTATGTTGACATGGACATAGCATGGTTTCGTTTTGTTATGCGTGTTCAATCAGTTATACAAGATTATGGCAGGGACTATTTGTCACAATTAAGGGAACGGGTTAACCAAGCAAAGGATGCTTGTAACCGATTAATGCACTTGGCTAATCATTCTTCTCTTACTGATGCTCAAATGACTGAGTTGTTTTCTGCTCGTGCAATATTAAGGCACAATGATGAGAGAAAATTGGCCAAATGGCAGACTCGAGCTCGTCAACAGGCTTTTGCAGATAAAGGATGTGCTTCTAAACAATTTTTTCAGCATTTGCATCACTCGAGGCAATTTCAAGCTATACGGAGAGTTAAATTAACGTCAAGGGAGTGGACCTCCACGTTTCGAGAGCTAGCACTAGCCCTACGCTCTAATTACGGCAAGATTTTTGAGTCCCCTTATTCTCCCACGAGAGAAGCGCGCCAAGCGCGTTACATGTTTCTATCGCATGTCACTTCCATTCTCTCGTTGCGGCAGGCTCAAGACTTGAAAGCTGTTTTCACAGAGTCAGAATTGTATGCCAGCTTGCTTGATTTAGGTCGATGGAGAGCTCCTGGTTGGGATGGTCTCTCTATGGAATTCTTCTCGTCTTTCTGGGACTATTTGAAGTTGCCTCTATTATTCATGATGAATATAGCTTGGGAACAACAGGAATTACCCTCCTCTTGGAAAGAAGGTTTGCTCAAGCTGATCCCTAAGCATGCATTGTGTCAAGAATTTTCACATTGGCGGCCTATTACACTTATGCCTATGGTATATAAATTAATGGCAAAAATGCTTGCTAACCGACTTAAATGCTTTCTGCATGAAGGCTTGCATCAATCTCAATACGGCTTCATTCCGCGACGTCAAATTACTGATAACCTCGCAAATGTCATTATTGGTATGGAATATGCAAAATATACTCGACAGGATGTATTAGTCATCCAAGTTGACATTGAAAAGGCATTTGATACTGTTCTTTGGGTGACTGGCATAAGATATTGTGGCCTGGGGAGATTGTTCCTCCCCATGTTCTGGTTCGCCATTTGGGTTATCCGCTGGGTTGGAATGTATCGGCCATCAAGAAAACGGATTGGGTGCTCCAACGTCTACATTCCAAGTTGAATTATTGGAATTTGTCCACGTGGCCACTTCATGTGCGTCTCAGGATTGTCCAATGCATCCTTGTGGCTTATGTGCAGTTTTACTTGCCTTTGTTATCCTGGCCTCGGTTGCGCTTGCAATCCCTCATGTCCAATATTTTAGAGCATTTTTGGCGGACCTCGTCTAGCAAGAGGGGCCTTCGGCTTCTATCGATGGACAAGCTGTGTTCTCCCAAGCGGCTAGGAGGGTTGAATATTTTGGACTTGAGACGTCATCTTCTGGCTCGGAAAGCTATGTTGTTGCCCGTTTTGGTGGAGCAGAAGCAACCCTGGGCTCTAATGGTCGCACATTTGTGTGCGCACATTGTCACCCCTTCTTTTGGTCATTGGAAACCGACTTATTGGGATGTTGTTTTTGGGAAGCTTGAAGGACACATTCCTGGATGTCCATTTACTTCTTCTCTAATTGTTGATTGGAAGGTTGTCACTTCGCATTTGGCTTGGGATGGTCGACAATCCTCTGGGGGCAACTCTCTTCGCTTGGAGAGTCTGCATTGAAGCAGGGTTTTTGCTTCGAATTTGGTTCAACGGTCTCCTCGCCAAGCGTATTTTCTTTCCCAAAAAGGAATCTTTCAGGTGCATTAGGTGGTTGATGACTCGGGTTATGTTCTTTCTTTCGCTGATGCCGTCTCCCGCTTTCGGTTGGGTCTTCACTATTCTCCTCTCTGGCGGGAGATTCAAAACATGCTTGCTGTTCATTCGCCCATTCCTCCTCTGGATGAAGACTCTCGCTTCTCAGATTGGAATCTGGCTACTACTAGATTGGATTGCATCTCAGCTGCCAGTGTCTATGCCATTCTTCAGTCTGATGTATGGATTGTGCATCGGGGTAATCAGTTGTGGTCGCTTTCCGAGTCATCCTTGTGGTGGCAACACACATTGTCTCGCATTTGGCAGAGTCATCTGCCTTTGAAGGAACGTGTTTTCTTGTGGCGGTGCTTGGTGGGAGCTCTACCTGTTGGCAGTGTGTTGCATGCTCGGCATATTGCGCCTTCCCGCTGCCCCAGATGCCTTGAAGCTGAGGAGACCGTGCCACACTTGCTGTGGTGTTGTCATCACTCCAGAGCCTTCATTCGGCAAGTGTCGACTGCTCTTCGACTACGTTTTCCTTCCGGCTCTTTTCACAGACGATTTTGGCTTTTTGGGGTGCTTCGGTCACCACAATCTCAGTTTGCGGTCTTCTTCACCTGGGTCAGATTTTGGACTATGTGGGCCATCTGGCATCATAGGAACTCCTTAATGTTCCAAGGCACTTTTGTTGACCCCTTTCCCTATTTCAAATTATCTCTTGGTCAAGCGCTGCATTTTGCCTATGCAGATGGAGACATCACTCTTGATGCCTACAGGATTTACTTTGACTGTTTCTAGCCTTCGGAGCCTCATAGTGCTCTATCTTTTGTATCCTTTTCTTTTCGTGGGTTTTCCTCGTTTTGAGGTTTCCCACTTGTAAATTAATCAAAGCAGATTTACAAAAAAGTGAGTAAGGGGACGAGGCGTGGGTAGGGGGGCGAGAGCTGGGCAAGGGGTGAGGGGGGAGGACGAATTGGGTAGGGGGCGAGTTGTGAGGGGGAGGGGCGAGTTGGGGAGGGGGTAGGGCTAGTTGGTGAGGAGAGGGGCGAGTTGGGGAGGGGGAGGGGGGCGTTGGGATAGTGGGCGAGTTGAGAGAGAGGGGGGACGAATTGGGGAGGGGGAGAGGGCGAGTTGGGAGAGAGGGGGGACGAATTGTGGAGGGGGTAGGGCAAGTAGGGAGAGGGGGACGAGTTAAGGAGGGGGACCAATTTGAAAGAGGGGGCTGAGTTGGTGAGGGGGCGAATTTGGAAGAGGGGACGAGTTGGGGGGTGGCTAAGGGCGAGGAGGGAGGGAAGGACGGGTAGTGAGGGGAGATGGCACTCAAGAAGAGAGATATCATGATCACGGAATTCACCAAACTGGAAATCAACATTGTTTTTGTTGTATCCGTCTTGAGGAAGCTTTGTGAAGGGAGTTCGCTAGACACAGAGTAGAGCTTTGTTTTTTTCAGAGATGCAGACACCGATGGGGCTGATGTTGAAGGGGGGTGAACTCCTGTAGAGGAGATTTCTTTCTGTTTCTATGATTCTTCATAGGCTCACTAAATTCAAAGGCTTCCACCAAGGGCACATCAGGAGTAGCTTCTATGACCTTCAACCTTTGAGTTGGCTCAGGTGGCTCATTAGGTTTAGTTATTGTGGAAACATTGGAAGAGGGTGTACCTTCAGGCAAAAAGTGAATAGAGACTCCATAACAGGGCATAGATTTGGTAGCATCCAACCAATCAATAGATCCTCGTCTGACCCGTCAAGTGGAGTAGGCTGTTCCATTTGAAGGCTGGTCGCTAGAGACAAAGAACTATGTTACACAATGGGATCCATGCCTCCTTCTAGGCGAATGAGTTGCATCGGGGAGCCAGGAGTATGTATCCACATGGCATCGTTTCCCCAATCATGAAGTGCTTTAGTGTGTTGCAGCCAGGTCTACCGATGAGCAAGGGAAATCGCCCTCAACCTGGGGAAGACGAACCACAACAAAATCCAAGTTAAAAGTAAAGACTTGTACCTGCAAAGACACATTGTCCACTATGCCCACTGGGTAGACTGTCCGCTGGTCGGTCAATGTAACTGTGAAGGGAGCAGGGCGAGTAGGCTGTAGACCTAGAGCTAACATAGTGAACTCGGGCATCAGGTTGATGCCAGATCCACCATCCACTATCACTCCTGAGAATTGCCGACCCAAAACAGACACTGTCAGGCAAGGGCTTCTATAATCAGTGAGGGGAGCAGCGGGATTGGATATCATATAGGACTCTGATGGTCGCACTGGGAGGTGCCCGTCACTAGGACCTGCTCCGGGGTATAGAGATTGAATACCTGCAAGGGTGTCGCTTCTGAAACTCGCATCTAGCCGCAACATGTCATAGAGGGACACTTGTTAGGTGTTCTTCAAGACTGTCTTTGCAGTAAGCTTTTCTTGTTCTACCAATGGTTTCTCTCGTACCTTGATCTTCTGTAGATCGGAAATTGCTTCCAAGAACGCTTCATCAATATCGGAGAGCAGAGATTTGGATTCTTTCTTGGCATTGGGGGATGGCTTGTCAACAACTGAAGGCAGGGTATCCACTGTTGTGAGAAAGTGTGGGAGAGTTAAACTTGCTGGAATGCTAAGACCAAGAGCGGCTCCCTGGGCTCGAGTGAGGACACCGGATGGCTCCTCTACCAATTGTAGCTTATTTTGAGGGGTAACCACGTGGGTAGAAGGGGGCGGCTGAGGAACGGTGCTAACTGCTATCAGGTTGAGCTTGGGAAAGGTAAACTCATTCAGGCTTTGACTTGGGATCGAATCCGTGGATGCACGAAGTTTAGGGCAATCCTTACTGTAGTGATCCTTCATTTCAGGGAAATGACGACAGGGAGGGGACCCTTCGGGCAGGGGGTATTTGCTTTGGTAATGACCATATTCCCCGCATCTGTAGCACAAAATGGGCCGATTCAATGGGCGAGTCAAAGGGCGAGGCGGTCCTTGCTCCTGGTGTACGGAGTTGGAGGTGGAGGCATAGAAGCTTTGAGGTGATGAGGGAGCATGGGTATGATAAAAGCTCTGAGGAGGAAAAGTGCTTTGCATACCTTGCATAGAAGGGGCTGAGCAAAGGTGGCATATGGTGTGGATGGCCATAGGGAGAAACCATGTTGGATGCAGGTGCTGGCCCTTGTTGAAGAGTAGGACCAAGACTTTGTTGTATTTGTCGCAGTCCCTTGAGGTAGTAGCAGTCCTTGTCCTCATGTCCAGACTTTTCACATAAGTGGGAGTAAACCCGAAGGGGGCCTTCCTGTGGAGGGTGCCTGGAGAGCGGCATGAGCTACACCAAACCATAGCCTTAGTCTCCTGCTGAGACTTGAGCTCTTCTAGCTCGCGCTTGATCTGTTCCATTGCCTCGTGATGTGGAGGCTTCTCCTATCTAAGAGAGAAGGACCTCTCCTCTTGAAGAGCTCATTGTAACTCTAGGGCTTCCAGTTCCCTACGTAAAGAAGTTAACAGATCAAAAGGATTTTCCGAAAACACTGAGGGGGTCTCTACCTGAGGGGAGTTGGTGAACAGCTTCCTAGCTCCCTCTATCCTAGTAGCAGCCGCAACAAACTGGCGTCAAGTCGGAGACTCTCTCGGAGTTTTTGCGGGGAAGTTTTGGGAAGAGCCTTCTCCACCCACTTCTTAACCATAACTTCCCTTGGTTGTTGAGGAAGCTTGGCAACCAGAGACTTGGTTTTAGTCATGAGTTCTGCAAAAGTCTCCTCTGGCTGGAGCACCATGTTGGCCAACTCATCCAAAACCTTTTCCTGGAAGTCACCTGGCCTAAATGCTGCACAAAATTGTTGTCGTAAAGTGGCCCAAGTTGCAAAGTGATTCTCTGCAAACTGACTCTACCACTTGTCTGCTAAGCCATCCAAGGTAGATAGAAAGAGTACCAAATAAGCATCTTCTCTATTAAGACCGCGACCTCTACAGAGAGATACAAACCTCCTTGCATGGTCGTCTTCATCTTCTGAGGAGAGTCCCTTGAAAGTAGCAAACTTGATATTTACCTTGGTCAAAACACTGTTCAATGCCTCCATGGCCTCTTGCTCAGGAGCCTGTTGCTCAATAGCTTGCTGTAACAAAATGGGAGAGAGCTTTACTGGGGAAGGTGACCTGGTAGATGTAGAACCGGATGGAGGAATGGATGATTCCATATGTGCAGGTATGGGTGATGAGGTTGGTGGACTTCTACTAGGTACCAAGGATTGACGCCTTCTGTTGTAGTACTTCAGAGGACTCAGTAGTGCGCTTTGACGCTCTAATGACCGCCTTGTATGTGTCATGCAGTGACCACAAACCCAACCAAGCTTTGGGCAAGAAGACTTTTAACTGGTTGAACACAAGTCTAGACTCTACTAGACTAGGGCGAGTGACTAGACCACCTGGCTGACCAGGGACGAAGAAGGACGAGACGAGGGACGAGGAAGGACTAGACCAATACGAGAGCTGGTTGGATCAGGGCGAGAGAGGACCAAACCAGCAGGGCGAGAGACTGGTCAGCTAGACTAAGCTGTCTAGGGTGAAACTGGACCAGACCAGCAGGCTGTACTGTGCAAGGCGAAGTAGGCGAGGCTAGGTAAAACCCAGCTAGCTCCTCGATTTGTACATCAACAGAGAGTGAGACTTCAGTTGAGGTCCCACCGGACGTGCCAAAAATGAGAGCACCTGTAGCGTGGATAGTGTGCCGTGCTATCTACAGTGGGTGCTCCTCAGTGCAATGTGCGTGACATCTCACTCAAAACAGAATGAAAACACGGGAAACACTAGATAACAACAAATCAACACAGAGACACAGCAGCAGATTAGAACATATGGACTCGACTATCTCAAAGGAACTGGTACAGACTCTGGCGTGGCAGCACACTCAGCTCCAGGCCAGAACTCACGGATACAATGGGGGTGTCGAGACTCAGATGTGCAGGGATGGTGCAGAAGTGTTGTGTGTATAGATGCACTACTCTAGACGACGATGCTGGATCATATATGAAGAAGATACTCCAGATGACCCCACCGCTACTACTCGTATGTACAACCATAAAGAGCCACCAACGGCTCATAAATGTCAGCCATCTAAGTCTATCTCCAAATTGAGTGGTGGTGGTGACCTGGCCACAATTTCCACTAGACCACCATCCATATCCCTACCATGTGTCATTGCCCAGCCCAGAGAGTCCGTCCAGTGTGAACCAGACCAGACCAACCAACTGTACTAACTGTGTGTCCTGTGAAAGTGACTAGCCTGCTACACTTGGCCACTCTACAGTGTAGAAAGTGAATATATTGTCCAAAAGCCTGTCTGAGATGCATATATCAAGCCCAACCACTTGAAAAAAGCCCATAATCACAATTTCTGGAATTCCACCAACTAGGAAGATTACCACCAGAGAGACTCTTCAAGTTGAAGCTCCTTCGGGTTTACTTTGATGCACCAATGAGAACCAACCAGTATGACGAATTGCCAAGGACTTCTCTCATCACTTGTTTGGTTAATAGTAGTGAATGTAACATTGCATTATTTTAGGTTCCTTTACAAGAGATAATAGAGAGAATTAGAAAGATGTGGTAGAGAGAAATGAAATATTATATAACGTCTTCGAAAGAGTACTTTTTATGAATAAAATAAATACTTGCTTATACAATGTGCAAATGCCAAAGAAGTATTACCGTAATGGGATCAAAAGAACCAGCTTCCAAATGGAGTTCTGTATTGGAGGCCCAGAGTTTAACCTCGTGCACCTCTACCTTTGAGCACAAATTCAATGACGAGAGTTTTAAAAAACATTCTTTGAAACATGCTTGTTGATATGTACACAGCTTATTACTCACAGAAGATGGGAATATTATGCACAAAACAACAAGCTCCATTGGACATCCAAGAAACTTTGCTTGGACCAATGGTGTTTTCTTGGAATACGATTGCGTGACTTCCATTCCATGAACTTGAAAGAGGACTCTATCTCCCAGCTCGCATGGCACATTAAATCGATCGCTGAAGTTTGGTGAGGAAGAGCCACATAATACTATATCTTTGTGCCTGTTCATTTTCTCAACCTCTTGAGGCTTTAGCTCTCTATCACGATGCTGCCCCTTTGGAAAGAAACTAGAGAGACTTTCTGCAATTTCCTCATGTTCTGATGACATGTTCGCTTCAGAAGCAAGCGAACAAGATGGTGACCTGTTTTCGGGAGACTCGCTCCTGCCCATGACAGATTCAAGCAGGGCAGATGACGTGTTCGCTTTCTCTGAATTTCTTGATTTTTCTGATTGCAAATCCAGAGTTTGAGATGGTTTGATGCTTAGCAAGGGAAAGGAGGGCTGCAGATCTTCACCTGCATCTGATCAAGATAGCACTGCTTAAGGACTTTGAACTCCATAACATTACTTGGGACAAAAATTTAGCAGTAACCTGGTGAGAATTTTGGAAAATATGACTTAACTTGACCTTTGTACGGAAATTGTTTTGTCCTTTACTTAAAAAAAATAAACAGAACTGCTTGTCATGAGCGTGCAAATTTGCAGCCCACATTCTGTCTGTTAATTTACTCAAACAAACAGACAAGTTGAAAGAGTACACATCATTTGTTCGAACATATCATACAGCAGTCACCAAACAGAGTACCGTCAGCACATCAGAATCTCCAAAATGTTAGAGACAAAATGGTTTGACTCTATCTCAATCTAGCGTTGATATGTGACAAAGGAATGGAGTGACTCCTCTCTTGTGCAGCACGTACTACACCAGACTCAACAACGTGCACTTTTGGATCTGCACCAACATTCTTCTTGGCCGTTACATATACAATCTGGAAGCGAAACTAGATAGAATATTCGCCCATCTCATCTGTTTCTCAGATAACTTCAGCTATGACAAGAAATACTGAAGATTTCCATGATCTGTGAAGACTGTAAAATCCGCACCGAGTAAGTAATAATCGCTTTAATTCAAAGCATGTATCACTGCTAAGAGTCCCTTCTTAAATCTGTTTGACTTCTACAAAAGACTGGGAAGAGCAAATTGCCTCTCAAACAACAGATTTTCTTTTGGTATTGTATCACTGTTGTGCTCCCAATTGGGGCCCCTCTAGCACGTTAGTGCATTGCTTCTTCTCTAAGTTTTTGTTGCCATCAAAATATTGAGATAGTATCTTGCATGCTATGTGGTTGACAGTTGTTCTCATGCTCAAGACTTTCTTCATGAGGTTACACAACGGATGCAAAATCACATCTCTCGCTATGGTTTTGGAAGATTCTTCTAGATTTTTTGTCGATTGAATCACCAGTACCAAAGCATGATTACTTTCTTGCTTGCGTGCTGTTCTAGGCCCTTTGGTCTATTTATCATACCCACAATCAGCTTCAGCAGGAGTTTTTTTATGTGGAGAGAGAGAGAGAGAGAGAGAGAGAGAGAGAGAGAGAGAGAGAGAGATGAAATGTAATATTAAGGTCTTCAAAAGGCCAAAATGACCTATGAGACCAAAAGGTTACATGTGGTGAATCTAATAGCAGGTTTGGGTACAAAAAGTACAAAGAACTAAAAAGAAAATAGTGGGTAGGGGTGGGGTGAAAGCTGATACAAAGGGAAGACAAGGGTGAGCTGATACAATGGAAGGTTACATGTGGTGAATCTAATACCAGGTCTGGGTACAAAAAGTACAAAGAACTGAAAAGAAAATAGTGGGTAGGGGTGGGGTGAAAGCTGATACAAAGGGTGAGTTGATACAATGGAGTTCTCTGACAGTCGAGGCATCATATACATATACATCAGTATCCGGGACGGCTCCTATGTCGTGCCAGTATGGTATGGATCCTCTATCGCAGTCTGCGTCGATGTCGAGAGGGCCCTCTCATCCGTGGGCAACGGGACTGCCCCAACTCTATCGCCCGAGAGAGAGAGAGAGAAATGAAATGAAATGAAATGTTATATTAACGTCTTCAAAACGCCAGAATGACCTATGAGACCAAACTGATACAAAAGTGGTGAATCTATTACAATGTTTGGGTACCTTAGTACTAAAGTACTAAGGGTGAAAGTGTGAAAGTGTGAAAATAAATGTGAAACTAAATACAAAGTATTAAATAAACTTCTTAGGAGCATTCTGGGTGTCTGGCTAGAATGCTTCTAATCCTTTGTTGTAGTCTCCTCCGGTGAAGTGTGCTTCTGCATCTTGGTCGTGGTCGTCTCGATTTCCTAAGCTCAATCGCTCTGTCAATTAGGGTGCCTTTGGTATGAATGTGGGTACTCCTTTGTGCTGGCTGCTGGTCTCTTGCTGAGAGAGAGAGAGAGAGAGAGAGAGAGAGAGAGAGAGAGAGAGAGAGATGAAATGTCATATTAATGTCTTCAAAAGGCCAAAATGACCTATGAGACCAATCTGTCACAAAATAGTGAATCTAATACCATGTCTGGGTACAAAAGAAAGAACTAGAACAAAGATACTACTACTACTACTAGAATCCATCCTCATCTGCACTCTGGATGTCGAGAGAGTATGGCTCGAATCCTCTGCTGTAGTCTTCGTCGATGTTGTGTAGCCCCTCTCCTCAATCGTGGCCGTCTGGATCTCCGTAGCTCCAGTGCTCGGTCGATGAGAGTGCCGGTAGTGGTCGAGAATGAGTGTGGCCCCAGCTCTGCAGTGATGGTTGATCCTCTGGCTGTCCCATATCTAGTGAAAAGAAATATGTAATCTATCTCTGGGACTGTCTCTATCTATCTCTCCCCAGTAAAGTGTCTCTATATCTGTGTTACTCATGTAGATATAGCCCAAGACATCTCTGATCCTCATAGCTCATGACCTAGAGAAAAGACCGAAACCCTCTCTGAATAAACAGTAAAAATGGCCCCCTATCTCATAGTACACTCTGCAATGACATATGTAATGTAGTTCTGTCTCTGGCTCTAGCTGGCATAAGCGGCATATCCTGTTGTTTGTTGGTATCCCTCTGAATCTACCAGTCTCAATCTCCAGCTGATGTGAGGATGTGCGTATTTGACCAATGTCACACCGCAAACCATGAGACATATGTGTGTCCATGTAGCTGGGTCGAACCACAAACCCATCTCTTGTGAGGTGGAGAAATGCTCTCTATAGAAAGCCATGTTCGTGCCCAACTCCTGTGGCGGCTCTATCCATGTCCTGGTATCCAGCTGGATCAGGTCCTGACGAATGAGTCTAGTAGTCTCCACTCGTGTAAGAAACATTGAGGGTGCCTAAAGAGAGTACTAGAAAGGGGGCAGCCTATCCATGGTGAAGCCATGCGTCTAGAATCATGATGTCATTTGTGCATACCAGATGAAGTGTCCCCCTAAAGAGCTAACTATCTGGAAGACTCAAGGGCCAGTCTAGCATATCTGTCTCTAGTAGTAACCCACAAGTTCTATACAACACAACTAGCAAATCCTGGCTTCTACTTGTACTCTCCTAAATCTCCCTGTCTCAAATCTCTAGCTGATGCCATGATGTGCGCATATGACCAATAGCACATCGTATCCCATGGGATAAATGAGTGTCCATATAGACAGGTTTGATCACATATCCATCCTTTGTGATCTGGAGAAGATGTTCCCATCTTCATGCCAAGCTCTCGTGTCGGTTTTGTCTATGTCCTCCCGGTGTCTAGCTGAATCAAAACGTGTCTGATAAGGTGGGTAATCTCGGTCCGTATGAGGGACAAGGAAGGTGCATCCAGCGAGTACTAGAAAGGGGGTAGTCTGTCCATACTGAAACCATGTGGCTGAAACCATGATGTTGTGGCTGAAACCATGATGTTATCTGTGCATACCAACAAGATGTGTTTCCCCTGCGAGGCCAGCTCTCGAGAAGACTCCAAAGCTAGGCGAGCATATCCATCTTTGGGGAGATCCCAGATATTGTGTATAAAAGAGACGGATCAAGTAAGTGCCTCTATGACCAACGGGGGAGCGGAGCAACGAGCTCTGCAAAAATAATTTTGTGCAGTACAGAGGCCTTTACCCTAATCATCCATGAAATCATAGAGACCAGAGGCCTCCTCATACATCTCCATCCATCATTGCTACCAGCTCGACTATAATGATCTATTGATGGTCCGCATATCTGCACCCCATAAAGCATAGCTGAAGTAACCAATGTGTCAAACTTTGTTCGAGGTTCCTAAAACTGAATCTACGACGACATCCTCTCCATACTCCCCAAAGCTGCATATGCTCTCGTCAGTCTGGCCTCTGCTGCTCTCCTCAAGGAGAACTTTGGACCACTAAAGAACACTCCCAGGTAAGTGTATGTGTCTGTATACTCAACCGTCTGCTAACCATATGTGAAGGTCGGTGGTAAGATCACCTAACCCACTATGTTCTGGTGTTGAACACCATAACTTTGGTCTTGCAAGGGTTCACCAACAAGCCACTATCACTAGCAAAACTGTGCAATGCATCCAAGTGTCGCTGCCCTACCATGTGGTTTTCTTTTCTCAATAACAGCTCTAAGTGTTAATATAGATCAAGAGTAGAAAATTCCCTCCTGAAACTTGCCTCGCCTCATGCCCGAATGCCTGCTTTGTCTGACCATCTACTCTGCCGTTGCTCAAGAATAGATGCATACAACCTAGCTAGTGTGAGAAATGAAATGAAATGCTATATTAAACGTCTGACCTATGAGACCCAAAAAGCTACATCTCTGTGGGCGTCTCCTATGCTCAAGTAAAGTAGTTCTGATCTTCTGGTTTAGTCTCCGTCGATGTTGTGATGCTCATCGTAGTGTGTGTGTGTGTGTGTGTGTGTGTGTGTGTGTGTGTGTGTGTGTGTGTGTGTGTGTGTTGGCCGCTTGGTTGTTCGGTTAGGCAAGGTTGCCCTATTAGTGCTTTGTTGTATGCAATTGCATCTCATCCTTTGTTGATGTATCTTGATCACTTGACCTCTGCGCAACGTCTACATGGTTTGCAGCTACCATCGGGTCATACTTTTATTGGGCAGGCTTATCCAGATGACTCGCTATTTATGCTTCGCAATCAGCAAAACGATGTTCAAGAGATTATGAATGCTTTGGAATTGTTTGGGCTTGCAACTGGTCTTAAAGTCAATTTCCGTAAATCAAAGCTTCTGCCGCTTCGTTCTTGTGATTGGCATGCTCTATTGTGGCCAGGAGAGATTGTTCTTCCGAATGTAATCACTAGGCATTTGGGTTATCCAATTGGATGGAATGTTACTCACACGCAGAAAGTGGATTGGGTTATGAATCGCTTGAATGTTAAATTGCATTACTGGAAGCTTTCTACCTAGCCACTACATGTTCGCCTGCGAATTGTTCAGAGTATCCTCATGGCATATGTTCAGTTCTTTTTGCCATTGTTGCATTGGCCCCATCATTGTCTTGACTCTATCATGTCGGCCATTTTGTCTCATTTGTGGCGAACGCGTGCTCACAAAAAACGTTTGCGCTTGATATCGATGACAAAACTTTGTACACCAAAGCACTTTGGTGGTTTGAATATTTTGGACCTACGTAGGCATGTCATTGCTAGGAAGGCTATGTTTTTGCCTACACTTGTGCATCAATCTCAGCCTTGGACTCTTATGTTTGCACACTTGAGTCAGTATGTGGTTACATCCTCATTTGGTCACTGGCAATCATTCGTGTGGGAGGCAGTATTTGGTAAGATGGATGGTCATATTCCTGGATGCCCGCTTTCTTCCACCTTGCTTTCTGCATGGAAACAGGTTACGATTCATCTATCATGGAATGCTCGGAGGGAAGGAAATTCACTTCGTGCGGAGAGCCTTCATTGGAGTCGGGCTTTTTCCGCCTTGCCGGCGTATTTCCTCTCCTGCCATGGCATTCGAGTGGTTGAGGATGTAGTGGATGCAGTTGGTTTTACTTTCGAGTTTCCATTTTCCACTCGCCGCTTTGGACTGGGCATGCACTATCGCCAGTTTTGGAGAGAATTACAGCAAATGTTGATAGGTTTTTTGCCCGTTTCACCTTTGGCTGATGGTGATCGAATGTCTGACTGGAAGCTTGGGGAGATGCCATTTCAAGATATTTCTGTTGGCCAGGCATATGCTCTTCTTCTGCCTCGTCCATGGATTGCTGATCATTGCAACGCTATTTGGCACATGCATAAATCAGATATTTGGTGGCGCAGGATTATATCTGCAATATGGGAAAGCCGTTTGCCGTTGAAAGAGCGTTTGTTTCTTTGGCGGTGTTTACTTGGTGTGCTCCCAGTGGATACCTTTCTTAGGAAGCACCGTATCTGCCCTTCATCATGTGTCCATTGCTTATCTGCCGAGGAGGATGTTTGTCACCTCTTGTGGGATTGCTGTGTCACTCGAGAATTCCTTCGTCGGGTATCTGCGTGTATGCGGCTACGTTTTCCCACGACGGTCTTCCATAAGCGGTTTTGGGTTTTTGGTATCTTCTCGCCGGCGTTGCAGTGCTTTGCTGCTTTCTTCATGTGGGTCAGGTTTTGGGCATATTGGAGCCTGTGGCGACAGCGTAATGGCTATATGTTCCATAGCATTCATACGGATCCCCTACCTTTCTTCAAGATTTCCCTTCCGCAGTCTTTGCGGTTTGCCTTGGAAGTTGGTGATATCACGGCAGAGATACATTAACTTTCTTACGACTGCTTTTAGATATTTTGTACAGCCGAACACTATTGTGTTCCTTTCCTTGTACATCTTTTTGGTGGGTTTTCCTCTCTTTGAGGTTTCCCACAGATAGTTAAATCAAATTGATTTACAAAAAAAATATGTGTGTGTGTGTATGCGCGCATTTGCTTAATGGGCAACAATATGAAGAATTTGTATGTGACATGAGGATAGATTATGGTCTGCAGCTATCGGATCATTATCCTCTTTTGTTGTCGTTGTATTTTGAACAGTCTATTTGTGATCGGCCTCTTCAGAGGAAACGTTTGTTGCATGTTAATAATACCTATCTTACTCATGAAGTTTTTCATCACATGGTTGTCGATATTATTCCTCCGCTGTTGGCTCAAATGCATATTGATTTGGATGCTGCTTGGTATCGTTTTTTCATGAGAGTACAAAGTGTGTTTTTTGACTATGGTAGGCAGCATATGCAACGCAAATGTCCGTGATGTGAAACAGGTTAGTCAACGATTACAACAGTTGGCTGATTTCCGCCCATTGTCTGACTCTGAAATGACGGAGTTATGTGAAGCTAAAGTGTGCAAAATGATAAGAGGAAGCTTGCTAAGTGGCTGACGCATGCACGTCAATAGGACTGTATGGATAAAGGTTGTGCTTCGAAGAAATTTTTTAAGCATTTGCATCATTCGAGAGTCTCACAGTCAATTAAACGGGTTATGCTTCCCTCGGGTGCTTGGACTTCTTCGAACGGGAACTTGCTGAGGTTATGGTTTCACATTACAGTAAGGTGTTTGCTGCTCCATCTCAGCCGTCTTCGGCAGCTTGTCGAGCGCGTGAATTGTTGCTTTCTTATGTTCGTCCGATCCTGTCTTCGCAGGAGGCACACTGCCTTGAGGATCCTTTCTCTATCGCCGAATTGCATGGTGCCTTGCTTGCATTGGGCCGGTGGAGATCTTCTGGTTGGGACGGACTTACTATGGAATTTTTCCTCTCATTTTGGGATGCTCTTAAACAACCCCTAATCTTCATGATAATTGTGGCATGGGACAAACAGGATCTACCAATTTCATGGAAAGAGGGCTTACTGAAGTTGTTGCCCAAGCAAGCGCTTTGCGAGCAGTTCTCTCATTGGCGGCCCATAGCTTTGATGCCGGTGATATACAAGATTTTGGCTAAAATGTTGGTCCATCGCATTAAGGACTATTTGTTTACAGGACTTCATCAGGCTCAGTATGGTTTCATTCCTCGTCGTCAAATCATGGACAATTTGGCCAATCTTATGATTGGCATGGAATACGCTAAGTATACGCAACAAGATGTGTTGGTCATGCAACTTGATATTAAAAAGGCCTTTGACACTGTGCACTGGGACTTCATTGCTGTCACAATGAGAAGTCTAGGGTTTGGTCCTAAGTTGGCCAATGTGGTTTATTTCTTGTATGATTGTAGTACGTCTTCGGGAATCCTGGACAGAGAATTGACAGAATCGTGGCCGCTTGGTTGTTCGGTTACGCAAGGTTGCCTTATTAGTGCTTTGTTGTATGCAATTGCTTCTCATCCTTTGTTGATGTATCTTGATCACTTGACCTCTGCGCAGCGTCTACATGGTTTGCAGCTACCATCGGGTCATACTTTTATTGGGCAGGCTTATGCAGATGACTCGCTATTTATGCCCCGCAATCAACAAAACGATGTTCAAGAGATTATGAACGCTTGGGAATTGTTTGCGCTTGCGGCTGGTCTTAAAGTCAATTTCCGTAAATCAAAGCTTCTGCCGCTTCGTTCCTGTGATTGGCATGCTCTGTTGTGGCCAGGAGAAATTGTTCTTCCGAATGTAATCACTAGGCATTTGGGTTATCCAATTGGATGGAATGTTACTCACACGTAGAAAGTGGATTGGGTTATGAATCACTTGAATGTTAAATTGCATTACTGGAAGCTTTCTACCTGGCCGCTACATGTTCGCTTGCGAATTGTTCAGATTATCCTCATGGCATATGTTCAGTTCTTTTTGCCATTGTTGCATTGGCCCCATCATTGTCTTGACTCTCTAATGTCAGCCATTTTGTCTCATTTGTGGCGAACGCGTGCTCACAAAAAAGGTTTGAACTTGATATGGATGGCAAAACTTTGTACACCAAAGCGCTTTGGTGGTTTGAATATTTTGGGCCTGCGTAGGCATGTCATTGCTAGGAAGGCTATGCTTTTGCCTACACTTGTGCATCAATCTCAGCCTTGGACTCTTATGTTTGCACACTTGAGTCAGCATGTGGTTACATCCTCATTTGGTCACTGGCAATCATCCATGTGGGAGGCAGTATTTGGTCACTGGCAATCATCCATGTGGGAGGCAGTATTTGGTAAGATGGATGGTCATATTCCTGGATGCCCGCTTTCTTCCACCTTGCTTTCTGCTTGGAAACAGGTTACGATTCATCTCTCATGGAATGCTCGAAGGGAAGGAAATTCACTTCGTGCGGAGAGCCTTCATTGGAGTCGGGCTTTTTCTCTTACTTTGGTCGACCGCTCGCCTTCGCCAGGCGTATTTCCTCTCCTGCCGTGGCATTCGAGTGGTTGAGGATGTAGTGGATGCAGTTGGTTTTACTTTCGAGTTTCCATTTGCCGCTCGCCGCTTTGGATTGGACATGCACTATCGCCAGTTTTGGAGAGAATTACAACAAATGTTGACAGGTTTTTTGCCCGTTTCACCTTTGGCTGATGGTGATCGAATGTCTGACTGGAAGCTTGGGGAGATGCCATTTCAAGATATTTCTGCTGGCCGGGCATATGCTCTTCTTCTACCTCGTCCATGGATTGCTAATCATTGCAACGCTATTTGGCACATGCATAAATCACATATTTGGTGGCGCAAGATTATATCTGCAATATGGGAAAGCCGTTTGCCGTTGAAAGAGCGTTTTGTTTCTTTGGCGGTGTTTACTTGGTGTGCTCCCAGTGGGTACCTTTCTTAGGAAGCACCGTATCTGCCCTTCATCATGTGTCCATTGCTTATCTGCCGAGGAGGATGTTTGTCACCTCTTGTGGGATTGCTGTGTCACTCGAGAATTCCTTCGTCGGGTATCTGCGTGTATGCGGCTACGTTTTCCCACGACGGTCTTCCATAAGCGGTTTTGGGTTTTTGGTATCTTCTCGCCGGCGTTGCAGTGCTTTGCTGCTTTCTTCATGTGGGTCAGGTTTTGGGCATATTGGAGCCTGTGGCGACAGCGTAATGGCTATATGTTCCATAGCATTCATACGGATCCCCTACCTTTCTTCAAGATTTCCCTTCGGCAGTCTTTGCGGTTTGCCTTGGAAGTTGGTGATATCACGGCAAAGATACATCAGCTTTCTTATGAATGCTTTTAGATATTTTGTACAGCCGAACACTGTTGTGTTCCTTTCCTTGTACATCTTTTTGGTGGGTTTTCCTCTCTTTGAGGTTTCCCATAGATAGTTAAATCAAATTGATTTACAAAAAAAGTGTGTGCATTTTTTTTTTGGTGTTTGTCATTCCGTTTTTGCTTTGAGGAGCTTGTGTCTAAGGTGACAGTGCCCATGGTCAGCTTCCTTGGTCATTTGTACATCAGTGACGTCCCCAAGACCCCTCTCCCCAGACAATGCAAGGTCAGCCACAGTGAGTACAATCAATGCTTGAAAGAAACCATGTAAGTGTTAGCACACAAGCAAGAGCAGCAAGAAGTAGCCAAATCTTGAATGTCACACACAGACACCCACCGCAAGCAATGGCTCAAGTTCAAGAGCCAAACCACTATACAGCCTTCCTTCTTCAATGAACAACAGCCTCCCTTCGTAGATCATACTTTCCCCTCTAGGCTGGTGTTCAAAGGAGGCTACTGATCAAACTAAGATTTTTTTCTTATGAAATATGCCTCTCTCCTAGACACCCAACACTCCTCCCTCTCTTTGTGACTCTCCTAGATAACCCGTATAGCACACATGAGACTTGAGTTGCTTTATGCTGGCCCTAAATACTTCTACCACCACCTTGGAGACATAAAACTCTCTTTTTCACTTTCACAGACGGAAACTGTGGCACTGAAAATCGTTGCTTTTTGATAGGCTAACAATAGGATGAGAGTTGCAAGCTCCTACAGCTGAATCACAAGAAATATCTTAAAGAAAATAAGCCAGCAATTCAGCAAATAGAATAATCAAATCATTACCTGGAATTTCTGTCACCAATTGTGCCTTTGATGCTCTAATATGGTGCTTTCTGACAATTTCTCCCTTGTACTTTCCTCTAGGAACCTTATATTCTGCAATAGCTCAAAAAAGGTGTAACATACATATACATAAATATCATAAAACATAAGAGACACAGATTCCTGGTCCAAACATAATGAGACATGACATGACCAACATAGTTTTGTTGATCTTAAGGAATAACACCCCTTGGTTCAAAGATGACAACTAGACCGGCTAGGATCCAGAGGCTCTTTCTAATACAACATTAAGCTAGCTGTTTCACCTAAGTCGTTTATCTGATAGACAGACTCAACTGTGTTGATCAAAAACAGCTGTTAAGGTCGGCTAAAAAGGTCTCCTAAATTTTTTGAGCCAGTACCCTGCCTGAATATAAAGCGTTCTTAGTTAGACAAACAAGATAATCCATTCAGGATTCAGAATACAATATAACAGGATTACTTCATAATAAGTATCATTTGCTATGTAGTAGTACCTTAGCTTGAAAGAGCCAGAGATTTGACAGAAAGCAAATGACCAACTGAAAAACCTTACAGATCTCATAACCACTTAAATCAACAGTATCCATAAACTGCACCTTGCCACTAACCAGATTTAAGCTTGAAGCCGTATTTTTGATTTATCCATGTGATTGCCATGTTGATTAGGAACGTTC